>NC_091161.1:45480058-45545058 GCF_040958095.1 Procambarus clarkii
TGTCCATTCAGCCTGAATAGTTCCAGGGAGTCTCTGGGACTCGCCCAGAAAATGACGTTTCATTGTATTCAACGCTGGTTTTTTGCATGTTTTGACATCGAGCCTCAAACTGACAGGTGGATAGCTGGCAAGAGGGGTCTGGGGCTCACCCTTCCCCCTCCCAGGGAGGAGGAAGCTGCGCAGACAAGCAGAGCGGCGCAACAAGTGTGACGTTTCTCGTTTGCTCGTTTTTCAATTGGGGAGTTTTGTCCAATCGTAAGCTTTCTGTAATAGTTTTAACCAGAATAGGGGTTTGTTTTGAGGAGCTTACCTTTCTGGGTGCCAAGTCCGGTCGATGACGTCGACATAGAATGCTCCAAAAACGTGTGCACTTCTGTAGGCCATTGCCCCCTTGTTCCTCTCTGAAAGGGCCAGGTTCTGGCTCGTGGTCCCCGGTAGGCCTAGAACTCCATTCACATTTTCTGATGCCAAAGTCTAATAATATACTTATCAGCCTGGATACCTCCGGGGTCTCGCCCAGAAAATGGCGTTTCATTACATTCAACGCTGTTTCTGGGGGGAGCCCCATCGGCTCCCCGGAGCTATGCCAGGCTGATATGCTAATGTCAGACTTTGGCATCAGTCATGTGTATGGAGTTCTTAGGCCTACCGGGGACCACGGCCAGAACCGGGCCCCCTCAGAGAGGCAAGGGGAGCAATGGCCTATAGAAGCCCCCGTGTAGTTGGAAGCATTCTATGTCTGCCATCGACCGGAACAGGCACCCAGAAAGGTAAGCGCCCCAAAACAAACCCCTATTCTGGTTAAAATTGCTACCAAAAACCGAACTAGTGGATAGAACTCCCCAACCGAAAACAAGCAAACTAGTGTGACGTCACACACCGCCGCGCCGCTGTCTGCGCAGCTCCCCCCTCCCCGGGAGGGGGAAGGGGAGCCCCAGACCCCCGCGCCGGCTACCCACACCTCAGTTCTTGAGGCTGATGCTATAGGCGATGGTCGTGTGCTCTGGCTCCGGTGTCGCTACTGCACTGTGCTTTGCGTGTGGTGTTGTTTTGTGGCTGCGAGAGCCAGGAGTTATCTTCAGTACTCGGGCTGCATGCGCCTAGGGCTGCCTTCCCTAGGTGCCCTGTAAGTACTGCCCTTGGGGCTTGGGGCCACCTTCCACAGGCTCCTCGGGGTCTGCCTCTGCTGGTCCGTTTTACCTTTCGGTTTTTCGGCCGCCTGTTGGGCTCTTGGGTGTTCTGTTCTCCCTTGTTACCGGCAGGTAAGAGGCAGTTTGCACTGGTAGGGGCGCAGGGTGCTGCTCAGCTTGTATTTCCCGACATCGCGGCCGGCTCTGTTCCTTGGGGTTCGCTGTCCTCTTGCGGGGTTTTGTTTTTCTTTTGTTTTTGCCTGGTGGGGGGTTCTATCATTTTATTCAGTTTGTTTTTGCCCTTCCACTGTTCTCCTCGGTGGCGCCCCCTGCTAGGTCCCCGTGAGTGTACACGTCCCTGGGGTTCAGCTTTAGAAGTTTGCTTGGTAGTTTGGGTGCCGGTTTGCAGCACCCTGCCTGGGACTACCTGAGCGCGAGTCCTCTTAAAGTAAACGCTCAGGACCCTGGGAATCCCCTAGGGGGCGCGTGGGTCCGATGGATGTGACCCCGGAGTCCCCACTCGCTGTGTGCGAGTTTGAGGGTTGCTCGGTCCCCTTGTCTCAGGGTGACCCTCATTGTTTTTGCCTCTGCCACGCTGCCTGTTGGGTCGGTGATACTTTCGACCCTGAGTCCTGTGAGTGTTGCTGCTTGCTTGTGACTCAATTTACCCAATCCTCTGATGATTCTATTCGGGTACAGGCGGGCGCGTGCGTTGCAATCTAGGTTTCGTTCTGTTGCAACGCCGCTCGGTTGGTTGCTTCCCCGGATGCCCCGGGGCTGCCCCGCTTTTGCTTTTTGAGACCCGGACTTGGGGGTGGGGGTCGCTTCGATCCTGGTTCAGTCCGCACCTCCTCGTCCTTCCCCTTCCCCTTCTGTTCGTTCTGGTCCCCTGCCCCTGCAGCGTCTGAGGGTTTCGGGGTCGGAGCAGGGGTTACTTGATCTCGAGACTCGGGCAGCTTCGGGGGGTGCCCATTCCGGGGGCGGCAGAGGCAATTTGAGTCTTGTCTCCCGGCCGAAGCTTCAGGGTCTGACCAGTGGGCCCCCTTCCTCCAGCTTTTCCCGGCTGCTCCGTCCTTGTCTTGTGGGGTCGGGCTTGGGGAGAGGACTCGGCCTCGGGTCCTGTGGTGAAGGACCTTGAGGCTGGGGAGGGGCTGACTTGGGGGCCTTGGGCCCCGCTGGACCCGCCGGGGTTTTTCTTCCCACTGATGCGGGGCTTATTGTTACAAGGAGTGGGGTTTTCTTTTCCCCCCTCTGCGTACGAGTTGGATTTGGTGTTGGCCCCTCCCCGGGTTCGGTTCCGTGTTCCCCTGGGTACGTCGGTTCCGTCCTTCCGGAGGTTTTCGGCTTATCGCATCCAACCTGGTGTGTGCGAGCGGCCTTTGCAGCTTACCTCCTGCGTGACTCGGATTATGCCTCGGAAATGGATCCGTCCACGTTCAGGTTTGGGACTTCGTTCCCTTTCTGGCTCCGTTACGAGGTTCCGGAGTCGTCCTGGCTAGCAGACTGCCCCTTGTTTGGTCTGGATTCCTGGCATTCCTTCTGTCGTTCCTGCACGCTGGAGTGGCGGGAAGCTTCCACGGTGATTCAGGTTTTCCTGGGGGGCGAACTTGAGTTCCTGAATGAGTGCTTGTTGCCCCTGCCCTTCCCCGCGATGTGGGCGTTATTCAGCTCCATGTGCAGGTTCCCTCCCTTTCGGCGGCGCTCGTTGCGGAGGACTTGCGCGCCCGGGGCTTTTGAGTTCGGCCTTGCGGTTCTTTTCCCTCCTGGAGCTGTCTTCGGATTGGCTCGTGGAGGATGTGGGGACGCTTGGGTCCGTCCCGGGGTCCAGCACCTTGTCTTCGGCTGCGCGTTCGTCGGCTGCCTTGTTGAAGCTGTTCACACCGATTTTGCGGGATGCGGTTTCCCTGTTTTATGCTTCCCGTCTCGCGTTGTCAGCAGGCGGTGCTGGGTTCCTCCGTGGAATCTGCTTGGGCTCTGGCTCTTAGGCGTTCTTCACCTTTTTGTCCTCTCCTGTTTGCGGGGTCGGCCGTGGCGCAGTTTATTCACGCTGCGTCGGCGGCTTGTCGTCCGATGTTGGACTTTTGGTTTTCCGGGGGTCCTGGGGTGGGTCTTCCCGGAAAGGTTGTGCCAGGGCTCGGGGTTTCTCTCGTCGTGGAACGCCTCTGGTGTCAGGTTCGGGGTTGGCTCCTCCTGCGGACCCTCCCTCGTCTGGTCGGCGCGTTGTTCGCGCTGTGCGGGGTTCTGGGTCTCGTAAGGGTCGCCGGCCCTTTCGCGGTTTGCCCCCTAAACGAGGTGATGGGGGGGGGGCGGCTTGCACTGTTCGCCCGTGCCTGGTCCCACGATTCGTGGGCCTTTCGGGTCGTGTCTTGCGGCCTGCGGTGGCGTTGGGGTGGCCCCTCTTCCCTTTGGGGGGTCGGGGCTGGCAGGGCAGGTTTCTTCCCCTGCGCTCTATTGAGTCGTCTTGGAGTGGGTACGCTTGGGCGTCGTCGAAACGACGACGTCCCTCAGATGGGTTTCCCGTCTGTTTCCGGTTCCGAAACGGGACTGCGCGGACCTGCGGTTCATTCTGGACTTGTCCCGTCTGAACCCCTGGGTTCATTGCCCCTCCTTTCGGATGACTACGCTGTCTCAGGTTTGGCTCCTCTTGGAGCCGGGAGCTTGGATGGTGTCCCTGGACCTCCGGGACGCTTATTGGCATGTCCCGATTCAATCCGCGGTTCAGGGACTGGCTCGGTTTTGTTGTGGGGCGTCTGAGTTACCGCTTTCGTTGTCTCCCGTTCGGGTTGAACCTGGCACCTCGCGTGTTCACGCGCTTACACGGGTTGTGGTGGCTCGTTTGCGTCTCCTAGGTGTTCGGGTGTTGGCCTACCTCGACGACTGGCTGGTTTGGGCTCCCAGCCAGT
This sequence comes from Procambarus clarkii, assembly GCF_040958095.1. Classification (NCBI taxonomy): domain Eukaryota; kingdom Metazoa; phylum Arthropoda; class Malacostraca; order Decapoda; family Cambaridae; genus Procambarus; species Procambarus clarkii. The sequence goes on from NC_091161.1 coordinate 45,484,092, forward strand.
CAGCTTGTTTGCTAGCCAGGGAGTTGGTTCTTTCCCAGCTCGCTGAGTTCGGGTTCTTGGTGAACTGGAGGAAGTCCCATCTGGTTCCCTCTCAGGTTCGGACTTGGCTGGGTCTCGTTTGGGACTCTCGAACCGCCTCCTGGTCTCTCCTCCGGAGTCTCTCCTGCAGCTGCGGTCCCGCCTTCGTCTGTTTCTGGAGGGTCCTCGGGTCACCCAGCGGTTGCTCGAGGGGCTGTGCGGGAGCCTGAACTTCGCGATGGTGGTCTACCCGCCGGGTCGGGTTTGGCTTCGACGGCTGTTCTGGTTCCTTCGGGGTTCCCCCTTTCGACTCTCTCGCGATCGCAGAGTTCGACCCCCGGGGGCCCTTGCGTCGGTTGCTGCGTCACCGGCTTCCTCTTCGGGTTTTTCGGGGTTCAGTGCCTTGGCGCCTACCCGAGCCCTCACTCGATGTGTACACGGATGCGTCGTCTCTCGGCTGGGGTTTTGTGACCAGTGCTCACCAGGCGGCCAGGGGCGTTGGGATCCGTCCTTCCGTCGAGCTCACAGCACGGTGCGGGAGTTCGCGGCAGTGTGGTTTGCTCTGGGGAGGATTCGGGTGGCCCACAGATCGACGATTCGGCTCCATTCGGACTGCTCTCCGGTGGTTCATTGCCTGAACCGCGGGGGTTCGATGCGGTCCTTGTCTCTTTGGGGTTGGTCGCTTCGGGTGACTCGTCTGCTGAGTTCCCGGGGTTTGGCTCTCCTGGCGGTTCACGTACGGGGCGTGTCCAACGTCTTGGCCGACGCCCTGTCTCGCTTCGTTCCCCTCTCCACGGAGTGGACGGTCGACGACGAGTCCTTCCGTTGGCTTTGCCAGACGTTCGGGCACCCCGAGATGGACCTCTTCGCGTCGACGTGGTCACGGCGTCTTCCCGTTTATGCGCCGCCCTTCCCCGATCGCGAGGCCGTCGGGGTCCGATGCCTTTCGGCTTTGACTGGTCGAGATGGGGGTTCCTGTACCTCTTTCCCCCGGTTTGGCTGTTGCTCCAGGTCCTGGCTCGCTTAGAGACTTACCAGGGGAGAGTTGTCCTTCTGGCCCCTTGGTGGCCGGCCCCAGCTTGGTTTCAGGCGCTGGTTGCTCGGTGTCCGAACCCGAGGGTTTTCCCGCAGCTCCGCCTCTTTCAGCAGATCGGGCCCGGTACGTCACGTGGCTGGTTCGATCTTCTCCTCGAGTCTTCGCGTATAGTTTTTTTTACTCTAGTCTATCATCATCTCTATGGTGATCAGGTGGCCTCCTTGTTGGTGTCCCGCCTGAGGGCTTCTTCTCGGCGGCAGTATGAAGTTTCCTGGCGGTCCTTCCGTTTCTTTTTGCGTCTTCGTCGTGTTAGTTCCTTGTCTGTTCGGGTGGTCTTGTCCTTCCTCTCGTGGTTGTTTCAGGACCGTCATCTTATGCCTAACACTGTCGCTTCGTATCGTGCGGCGCTGGCGGAGCCGCTTCAGCTTACTTTCGGTATCGATGTTACGTCTGCGCTGTTTCGCAAGCTGTCTCGTGCATTGTTTCACCTCCGGCCTGCTCATGCGTCGCCTGAGCCGTCCTGGTCTTTGGACAGAGTGCTCGCTTTCCTTTCATCTCCTCGTTTCGTTGTGGCCCCTTCGGTCCAGGATTGTTTTCCAAGGCACTTTTCTTGTTGGCTTTGGCCTCGGGTCGGGTAGGGGAGCTTCATGCTCTCCTCCGGTGCAGGGGTTTCTGCTCTTTTGGTCGTGGTGATTGTTTTGTTTGTTGCAGCCGTCTCCTTCTTTTCTGGCGAAGAATCAGACTGCTGTGTTCCGGAGGGGTCCATGGGTGGTTGATGCTTGGTTGGTCAGGCCGGGGGTGCATCATGTTTTGTGTCCGGTTGCGGCGCTTCGCCGTTATTTGCGCGCCACAGCTTCTGTGTCCGGGGACGCGCTGTGGGTTGATCCGGTTTCCCTTCTTCCCTGTTCGCGGGTTCGGGTCTCTCAGGTCGTCCGCAGGGTTATTAAGTCCAGCCAGCCTGCGGTCTATCCCCGTGCCCATGACGTTCGTAAGTTCGCGGCTCTTGCTGCCGTCTTTGGGAATATGTCTTGGTCTGATATTCGGGCACGGGGATTTTGGCGGTCGAACAGGGTCCTGGCTGCTCGTTACCTTGTGAATGTCCCTGGGCCCCGTCGGGCCTGTGTTGCTTTGGGTCGGCGGTTGCAGCCAGTTGTCTCGGCTTCGAGTTGAGGAGGGAGCGACGACCGCCTCCCGGGTAAGTCCCTCTTTTTCTGTCTGTGGGTAGTTAGCTCCGGGGAGCCGACGGGGCTCCCCCCAGAAAACCAGCGTTGAATGTAATGAAACGCCATTTTCTGGGTGAGTCCCGGAGGCTCCCCGGCATCCCTCCCTCCCTCCGGTCGGCGGTTTTTCGCGTTTTTGACATCCAGCCTCAAGAACTGAGGTGTGGGTAGCCGGCGCGGGGGGTCTGGGGCTCCCCCTTCCCCCTCCCAGGGAGGGGGAAGGGGGAGCCCCAGACCCGGGAGGGGGAAGACAGCGGCGCGGCGGTGTGTGACGTCACACTAGTTTGCTTGTTTTCGGTTGGGGAGTTCTATCCACTAGTTCGGTTTTTGGTAGCAATTTTAACCAGAATAGGGGTTTGTTTTGAGGCGCTTATCTTTCTGGGTGCCTGTTCCGATCGATGGCAGACATAGAATGCTTACAACCACACGGGGGCTTCTATAGGCCATTGCTCCCCTTGCCTCTCTGAGGGGGCCCGGTTCTGGCCGTGGTCCCCGGTAGGCCTAAGAACTCCATACACATGACTGATGCCAAAGTCTGACATTAGCATATCAGCCTGGGATAGCTCCGGGGAGCCTCCGGGACTCACCCAGAAAATGGTGTTTCATTACATTCAACGCTGGTTTTTTCTTACCTAGCCCATCATATGATATGATGTGCAGCCAAAGGGTTAAAAAGTATATATACAATGTGTGCCATGCAGGTAGTTAGACAAAAAATAGCATATATATACAATTAACGCTGGTCAAGGGTCAATGTATGAGTAGCAGCCTAGTTGATTAGGTGTCCTAGGTTCTCATATATGTAATATGGTTTCCTTTACAGGGGTTGTTCACTGTGGCAGTGGGTTAATACTGTATTACAGTATTTTATAGAATTTTGAAATGCTGCTACTGTACTACTATTAATATCTTGAATTTATTTTTACAACAGGTTAAAAGAATCTTGGAATGCAAACAGGAATTTGGGTGAACATGAAGATATTTCAGGTTTGGGAGTAACAAGCAAGATACACCAGGAAGATGATAAGGTGTGGAAGAAAGAAGCTGAAAAGCTACAAAAGAAATTAAGAGCAGCTGAGGCAGGACATAAAGTAATATTGGATAAAGTTCTTCAGGTCAGTGTTTAGTTAGTGACATGTAAAAGTACATTGTGTTTTCATTAATAAATCTGAACGTTTATGATTATGCCATTTAATTTAAACAAGAAGCATAGAAAGTTGTACAGTGGTAAAATTTGTATTTAGTATTTCCAGATTTAGTTTAGTTCCATTTGCTTTAATTTAAGATTCAATACAGACTGGTATGAATGCATATAAAAATCAGAGTATTGCCAGACTGGATTGATTCATCTCCAATTTATATTGTCTTTTCACATTCATTTGTGCTTTAATTGAGCAATATAAATCAGTACTTTAGTCTAAATAAAAGAAAATCAATTTAATTGTAAAATATAAGTAACCAAGCGGAAGTAGGTACCTGATACCAAAACCATGAAGCTGGTAAAGTTGCAACTGAGGAAGAGCTAAACCCAAAACCAAAGTGAGAACTGAAACCTAGCAGTAGGAGGCACGGTAGGCATACAGTAGATCATGATCCTTGATGACCAGACCACACACTAGAATTTGAAGGGACGACGACGTTTCGGTCCGTCCTGGACCATTCTCAAGTCGATTGTCGGAAAATCCGACACCATTTAATAATAATATCATACAGACAGATAAGAGCTGTGTTGTATAAACAAGTTAACCATAGAAAACGTAACTTGTAGTGGAATTACCGTCTATAGAAAACGGGATATCATCACCACATACTATTATAATTCACCAGCTATTCTGCTGGGAATTATTCTTAAATACATAAGTCTTTGGACTTTACCATCATAAAAACATCTTATATAAATTAACTTAATTATCAATATTAAAGTAGAGTAAATGTGACCCTTCTATCACTTTCTGAAATCTGGACAAAGTAGGCCAGGCGTCAGAGTGAGGAGGAGGGCAGCCATTGTTGTTTATGAGACCAGAGGCTCACACGGGAGCAAATTCGGCTCCTGTTAAATTTACTTGGACGTAGTGTTATGGAAGCCAAAGGTGTACCATTGTCAACACGATGTCTACAATTCAAGTTAAGTCTATCCGAAACCCGTTTATCATTCATTTATGGCCATTAATGTCAGGATATAGGGTGACCCGGTTAGATCGTGAAATAGCCTCAAACTAAAGGTAATTAAGCCAGGTCTTTAATGTTCCATGTACTGTTTTCTCTGATATACTTGTCATATATAGGTATCTGGCTTCACAGCTAGCGCACTTTTGACAGGTCAAGACGAGGATGCAAGATTTGTGCACCAGTTACTGGGTGATATGGAAGCTACCTCAAAGAGGATAATTTGGTGTCTACACCCTAGTTATACCTGGTGGACTAACCTGCTGTACTATAAGAGAAGGAACCTCATCAATGTATGTAGCTATTACTGTAATTTGATTGGCTGCATATGTGTAATATAAACCCCCCCTAATGTGTAGAGGATCGATTTGTGAGATTGAGATTATTGCAGAAATACAGTCCACTTATCATTATACAAATTGCTATCGAAGTATATAAATTAACGTAAATATAAATTCTATATATATTCATATAAATTAAATAAATATAAATCTCACAGGTCGGTTCCCACATTATTTGGACCTTCGGAACCGGAATATTCGGTCCTTTGAACCCACATTTGGTCATCTTAGTACCGGATGAACCAGTTAACCAGTGAATTCATTAAATATACTAGTGCAGTGTTATTTAAACAAAGGCCAGCCAGTCAAAGACAGCGGCGAAGCCTCGTGGGAGCTCAGGAGCCTCCCTCAGCCCAGTTCAACCTTCGTCAGCGGTTTCATGCACACCCACAGATATTTGGTGGCGTGTTATTTCGTGAAATGACAGCGCTAATATAGAAGCCATCCAAATTAGTGACTGTGTCTTCGCGAGATTGTTCACGGATTTCGTGGTGTTACATTTCGCGAGAGATTATCCACGAATTTTGTGGAGTTTATTTCGCGAGGTCACTAATAATATTTAATACTTCTTGATAATATTAGAAGTTTCATAGAGGCTAATTAAGAGGCTATTAACAATAATTGTGTATATTATTTCTCCAAATAGAGAATTATTTAATATATATTGCACTAGTGATCACAGTATAATATTTACTAATTGCCAACCCACAACAGGGTAGGATATGACTAGTTGAACTATTATTGTTCATCCTAGTCCCATTATTACCATAGTCAGTTGTACTATATTCAACAACTTAGCACCATTAATGAATGGTGCAGACCCTATTTTGGGTGTAATTATTATCAACTCGAATTGAGTTGTATATATAATAATTTACTTATGATCATTACACCTTTGAGTGATTAATTAGTGTCTCTTCCATCCTAGGGTGATATAGAGGAGCTAACCTAAAGGTACTTCCAGTGACACTGGTTTATCACTCAAATCATTAGTGTGGATGATTGTATATATATAATGTGTATTAATTTTAAGTGCTAACCTCTAGTAGAGGTAGGATTATTGCCTAGTGAGTGCAGAATTTACCCTAGGCTACCATTAGAGCTTGTTCAGTATTATGAGCAGCCCAAATACAAGCCCCACAAGGCTTCACCAACTAGCCAGTATGGATAATGCAGGGAGAATGAAAAGAACCCTTGCAGGTCTTAAAGGCCACTTAACAAGACAGATCAAGAAATGTGAAGATTTGTCACAACAATCTCAAGTTGATTATGCTGACCTGGAAAGCTATTATCAAGCAGCTGCAGGTAAATTTGAGCAAATCAAATGTCAAATAGCAACATATGTGGCTGAACTTGCCAACACCAATTTATCAGAAACAGAAATAGACGACATTATGGTTGATCTTGCGAATTATGAAGATCACACTCAGGCCACGCTACAGCCTTATGTCAAATTAGTTGCCCAGAACAAGGCAACAGCAACAACAACAACAGTTGCATCTAATACGAGTCAAGCAGAAGCTCGACTCCCTCCAATTAATTTACCCACTTTCTCAGGAAAAGATGAGGAAGATTGGGACGAATTTTGGAACAAATTCGTTGACCTTGTAGACTCAAAACAATCTTTACCAAAGAGTAGTAAATTCTCTTATTTGCAAGGTCAATTATCAGGTGAGGCTAAAACAGTAGTATCCCATCTGAGATTAACTAATGACGGCTATGATCTGGCAGTAAAACTCCTCAAGGATAATTATGCTGATCCAGAAGTAAGAACATCACATTTAGTTCATGAGCTGTTGCATTTACCCCCACCGGAGGCTTCAGCTGATTCACTCCAAGTCTTCAAGCTGGAGGTAGAATCATTGATCAATGCCCTCAGCCTGACAGCAGATACAAACGGGGCTGAGTGGGTCTTGAAAATAATTGTCCAGGAGAAAATACCTAGGGACATATTGAGACAAATGAGTGCTCATTACAATAAAAGCATCTTATCCATGAATGAAATATCTGAAGGTTTAAAGTCAGTAGTTCATCAATTACGAACACATGACAAATTAAAACCACCAAGTAAACCCTCAGAAACCAATAATAGTAAACCACAGAGTACCAAAGGTACTCCAAATCAATCTAGACAATATAATTCAACACCAAAGTGGAACAGTGGCAGTGTGGGCGTATATGCAGTGGGACCCTCCAAGCCTATAGTTACTGTGTCACCCAAGAACGTGACACCAAAGGGTACAGGAAGCTATGGAACATGTTTGTTCTGCAATGAGAAACATTCAATGTACCACTGCCCTAATTTTCCTGATAGTGACGCCCGTGTTGAGCGACTCAAAGATTTGCAACATTGCACGAGGTGCCTCAGGAAACATAACATCAAGGATTGTGATACCCAATTACACACCTGTAATAGGTGTAACAAAGGTCAACACCATGCAGCATTGTGCAGAGACACCAAAACAACGTCTCCAAACCCCAAGGTGGAAGATAGCATTCCCACCACAGTACAGTACTGCAAGGTGCAACCAACAAAGAGTGTCCAATCGGCAAAGTCTAAAGGTAATACGACTTTGCCTACTGCCCAAATTACCATCCTGAATAAGAGGGCCAAGGTCCATACCCGTGGGTTGTTTGACCAAGGATCCCAAAGAACATACATCACTAAAAAGTTGGCAGATGAATTACAATTAAGGCCTGTAGCCCAGATGTCATTCAACATCTCAGGGTTTGTAACAGATGCAGGACCTCAAGTCTACCAGGTGGTACAACCATCAGTACGCTTAGGCAGGTACGTCTGTCGAGTACAAGCCATTGTGGTGGACAAAATACCAGTAGACCTACAAGTTCAAGGTCTGAGAGCAACAGCCAAATTCCTGAGAAATAGAGGAATAAAATTGGCAGATAATATTAAGTCTGATCACCTCACTGACTTCGGTCTCCTTGTAGGGACAGACTATTGCCATCGATTCATTGGTAGCCCTACTAAATATCAGGGTATAACCATGTTAAACTCTGCAGGAGGTAAATTACTCTCAGGCCCAGTATCAAGCCTGAGGAGACCTATGCCTGCAGATAAACAATACCAGTAGAAATCTAAATTTGTCAGCTGATTATATTTCTCCAGTAGCATTATACTAAGGAGATTACAGCTGACTATACCAACAGAGGTTGATGTTAGTATCATCATTTAAAGCTGGAGATGAGTTCATGAGGCCTCAGTGGCAAATCAGTGAACAGTAGCCTAAAACAGCTACAAGTCACTGCGACCAATGTCACTGAACCCACTGCAGTCTCAGAACCATACTTTACTTTAATGATGAGCTATTCAATCTTCTGAATCAATTAACTAAATTAAACCCCAATAAATCTGATGACTGATTTGATACATTTATTATTTAATCAAGATGTATTCCATGGGCCTCAGTGTTTATATAGCAGTGACCAGTTACCTGAAGAAACTTCAAGTTATATCTAATGTCACTGATCTCACTGCAGTCCCTGAATCATACTTGACTGTAGTACTTGATCACATTCAGTCTTCTGGGTTAAATAATATGTAATAAGGCTTGAATATTAGCCTTTCAAGAGTTGGGAGGGAAATGAAATCGCATTAGACTTCTAACCCCTGCAACTCTAGTACGGGACATCCGTCCTGTACGAACAGACACACAAATGTGTGATTACTAACTACTAACATCAAATTAATGTAATAATTCGAAGGAGGAGTATCGGTGTTCGTCTGTTCTAATTAGGACTTCGACCCGTGAGCAGCCCCCTGGGGAATTATGTCGGAAAATCCGACACCATTTAATAATAATATCATACAGACAGATAAGAGCTGTGTTGTATAAACAAGTTAACCATAGAAAACGTAACTTGTAGTGGAATTACCGTCTATAGAAAACGGGATATCATCACCACATACTATTATAATTCACCAGCTATTCTGCTGGGAATTATTCTTAAATACATAAGTCTTTGGACTTTACCATCATAAAAACATCTTATATAAATTAACTTAATTATCAATATTAAAGTAGAGTAAATGTGACCCTTCTATCACTTTCTGAAATCTGGACAAAGTAGGCCAGGCGTCAGAGTGAGGAGGAGGGCAGCCATTGTTGTTTATGAGACCAGAGGCTCACACGGGAGCAAATTCGGCTCCTGTTAAATTTACTTGGACGTAGTGTTATGGAAGCCAAAGGTGTACCATTGTCAACACGATGTCTACAATTCAAGTTAAGTCTATCCGAAACCCGTTTATCATTCATTTATGGCCATTAATGTCAGGATATAGGGTGACCCGGTTAGATCGTGAAATAGCCTCAAACTAAAGGTAATTAAGCCAGGTCTTTAATGTTCCATGTACTGTTTTCTCTGATATACTTGTCATATATAGGTATCTGGCTTCACAGCTAGCGCACTTTTGACAGGTCAAGACGAGGATGCAAGATTTGTGCACCAGTTACTGGGTGATATGGAAGCTACCTCAAAGAGGATAATTTGGTGTCTACACCCTAGTTATACCTGGTGGACTAACCTGCTGTACTATAAGAGAAGGAACCTCATCAATGTATGTAGCTATTACTGTAATTTGATTGGCTGCATATGTGTAATATAAACCCCCCCTAATGTGTAGAGGATCGATTTGTGAGATTGAGATTATTGCAGAAATACAGTCCACTTATCATTATACAAATTGCTATCGAAGTATATAAATTAACGTAAATATAAATTCTATATATATTCATATAAATTAAATAAATATAAATCTCACAGGTCGGTTCCCACATCGATTGTGAGAACGTCGTCGTCCCTTCAAATTCTAGTGTGTGGTCTGGTCAACATACTTCAGCCATGTTATTGTGACTCATCGCCTGCATCATGATCCTTATTGGCATACAAAGTCTGCGACTGATGACATTCAAGTAGTATGGCACTTGATCAGTAAAATAGTTTCAAGAAGCCTCCGGGGCTCGCCCAGAAACTGGCCTTTCCCATTACATTCAATGTTTTTTTTTCTTTTTTGATTCTTGATGAATATGGAATTCCAGGTGTCTGGGCCTGATGCAGAGTGCATGGGCATGCTGTATATGGCTAATTTAAAGTTCAGAGGGGTTTGGGGGTGACACCAGATATATGATTTGATGATTGTGTCACATTCGTAACAAATTTGATTTTATCATTCATTTTCAATGTGTTCAGGGGTTCACTGAAGACACAATCGTATTATAGCCTCGGTATTTCACTCATTTCTTTGTTGTCAGCTGTGTAAGCTCGATCACCCCTTGCACAAGGGGATAATGCAAGATGTAGTTTTTGTTCCAGATTTTGCATAGGAGAAAAAGTATTTTGGAATCCTATCTATTTCACCTATTGCTTCGTGCTCTCCTCCAATGGCACTGGTTCTGTTCTTTTGGCCCTGAGGGGCAGTTTCTTTCTTTGCAGCCTTTTCTTTTTCTGGCAAAGGGTGAGCTGATGAGCATCCAGAGGAGTCCTCTGGTGGTTAATGCCTGGTTTGTCTGGCTGGAGGGCATCCGTTCTTGAGTTTGGTTGTGGTGGTTCATTATTACCTACACCTGACTCGCTCTGCTTCAGTTGATTCCTTCTTTGGTGATCTGCTTTCCATGGTTCCCTGTTTCAAGGCACATTTATCCCAGAATGTTCACAGTGTTATTAACTCTGGCCTGCCAGCAGTCTTCCACCCCACCACCATCCCCCCCCCCTTGGGCTCAGCTTTTCTAAGTTCGTGGCTTTGGCTGCTGTATTCCCCTACATGTCATTGGGTGCTTTTCAGGTTTGGGGAAGCTCATTTGGTTACTTTCTCCTCTTTCTTGGTAATTCATATGTCTTCTGTTTTCTCTGTTGTTAGTTAGCTTCAGGGAGCCGCTGGAGGTTCCTCCAGAAAACCAGCATGGAATGTTATGAAACACCTCTTTCTGGTAGAGCTTTGGTGGCTCCCTGATTTCCTAACCCCCCCTTCCCCACTTGTCTACCAGGTTAGTGGTTTGTTTTTTATCAGCTTCCAACTGACTCATGGTGGGGGTGGAAGCTTAGAGCTCCCAGGGTGCCACCTGTTGGCAGCCATTTGCACTAGAGGGGGGGGTTCAAGCTAGTGAATTTCAAGTGAATCATTTGGAATTGAGTGAATCAGTTGCAGAGTCATTTGGCCAGCTCATCCTTATCAACAAAAACCAAAAGTTAATCCATGCACATGCCAAACCCAGTGTTTATGAATGAAACATGATTTACACATGACTCACAACTGATGACATTTGAACAGTTCTCGAAGAGTGTTTCACAGACAACTTTTGTTTGAACCACAATGCTGTAAATTCTTCACCCATGTACTACAAATACAAATAATCGCCAGTAGAACCTAAACACCTAATCTAACCAATGCCTAAATATGTACAATATGCTAACATATAAGAATAATATATTTTTGAGAAAATTTCTATTTTGAATGAACAGCATGTTAAAATTTATGAATGCATCCTTGGGATTGACTGCTGGATGAATTGAACTTTTCCTGAGATGAGTTGCATTTGGCTGTTATAGTGCTTCATTTTATTTGAATTTTAGTTATTTGTGTTGCGTCATTATTTCTGGATATTTTCTCCGTGTAGTAACAATTCCCAGCTCCATATGCATCTGTGAGGGTGGATGAGGTTCTAGCTCTGCCATTCAGGTTCTCTTAGGTCATGCATTGGAGAGTCAGGACTCCTATGTCTAATGTAACTCAGTAGTGGGAAATCATCTTATTGAGATTCACAGAGCCACCAAAGCTCTAACAGCAAGAGATGTTTCATTACATGCAGTTCATTTTTTTCAGGAATCTCGGTTATTGGCACAGCAGGAATTGGAAACTTTACAGAGCCAGAATAGTTATGAAAATGGAAAATTAAATAATAGAATAACTTTACTACAAGAAAAGCTCTCTCAGGCTATGTCTGAGGTAAGTTTCACTACAGTTTATTATTTTGTAATTCAGTACAATGTTTATAAAACCTATTGTGGTTAACATGGAAGCTTGCATGTGCAATTAAATAACTATGCATAGGCTGGTTTAATTGAATTGATTTATCTTTTGTTCCAAAAAGCCAGCGTTGAATGTAATGAAACGCCATTTTCTGGGTGAGACCCGTAGGCTCCCCGGAACTTATCCAGGCTGATATGCTAATGTCAGACTTTGGCATCAGGCAGGTGTATGGAGCTCTATGGGCCTACTGGGGACCATGAGCCAGAACCTGGTCCCCTCAGAGAAGCATGGGGGAGCAATGGCCTATAGAAACCCCCGTGTGGTTGGACGCATTCTATGTCTGCCATTGATTGGGCCATGCACCCAAAAAGATAAGCGTTCCAAAACAAACCCCTATTCTGGTGAAAATTGCTACCAAAAGCCGAACAAGTGGATAGAACTAGCCAAAAGGAAACGAGCATGCCATCACACGTCGCAGGACCGCTGTCTGCGCAGCTCCCCCCTTCCCGGAAGGGGTAAGGGGAAGTCCCAGACCCCCGCCCGGCTATGCACCCTTCAATTCTGAGGCTGGATGTCAAAACACGGCAAAAAACACTAACCTTGGGGGGGGGGGGATGCCAGGGAGCCTCCGGGTCTCACCCAGAAAATGGTGTTTCATTACATTCAATGCTGGTTTTCTAGGGGAGCCCCTTCGGCTTCCCGGAACTAACTACCGCAGAGGAAAAGTAAAGGGACTTACCCGGGAGGCAGTCGCTGCTCACTCCTCACCTCTAAGCCAAGACAACTGGCTGCACTCGCCGACCCAAAGTGACACAGGCCCGACTAGGCCCAGGAACGTTTACGAGATATCGAGCAGCCAGGACCTTGTTCGACCACCAAAATCCCCGAGCCCGAATGTCAGCCCATGACATGTTGCCAAAAACGGCAGCAAGAGCAGCAAACCTGGAAACTTCATGGGCACGGGGATAGACCGCAGGCTGGCTAACCTTAACAACCTTGCGGACGATCTGGGAGACCCACACTCGTGAACAGGGAAGAAGGGAAACCGGATCAACCCAAAGCGCGTCCCCGGACACGGAGGCCGTGGCGCATAAACAACGGCGGAGGGCCGCAACCGGATACAAAACAATGTGCACTCCCGGCCCGACCAGCCAAGCATCAACAACTGAAGGACCCCTCCAGAAAGCAGCAGTCTCATTCTTTGCCAGAAAAGGAGATGGCTGCAGACGATCAAACCTATCGGGACGACCGAAGGAGCAGAAAACCCCTGTGCCAGAGGAGAGCATGAAGCTCACCGAACCGACCCCTAAAGGCCAATGCCAACAGAAAAAGAGCCTCCGAGATACAAACTTGAACCGAAGAGGCCACAACAAACTGTGGAGAACAAAGAAAAGAGAGCACTCTGTCCAATGACCAGGATGGCTCAGGCAGCGCATGAGCAGGCCGGAGGTGAAACGACGCATGAGACAGCTTGTGAAACAGCACAGACATAACACCAATACCGAAAGCAAGCTGAAGCGGCTCCGCCGGTGCCGCACGATATGAGGCGACAGTATGGGGAAAGATGACGGCCCCGAACCTCCACAAGAGAAGGACAAGACCACGCCAACAACGCAGGTACCTAAGAAGGGACAGAAAGAAAAGGAAGGACTGCCAAAAAAACCCACACTGCCGCCAAGAAGCAGCACGTAGGTGGGACACCATCAACGAAGCCACCTGACCACCAACTGAAGGTGAGAGACCCGATTCAGAACCGAACCAGCCCCACCATGGGTCAATCAAGCCTAGGAAGAGGTGGAACCGCGGGAAGATCTCGGGTGCGACCACAGAGCCAGCAGAGACCCAAGCCGGCAAAGGAGGAGATGGAATGTCTGCGGTACAGAAAAACATCCCAACGCCAGCGAGCCCGCCAGGAGATCAGAGACAACAGTCCTGACACGAAACTCTAGAGAAGGGACACCGAGGGACCATGAAAATGCCAACAGGCAGGGTAAGCCAGGAAACCAAGAACCCAAACCTGGCAACAGGAGAGCCAAAAGGCACAAGCAAAACACACAACCATGTAATTACCTAAATGTAATTACCTAAGTGTAGTTACAGGATGAGAGCTACGCTTGTGGTGTCCTGTCTTCCCAGCACTCTTTGTCATATGACGTTTTAAAACTACTGATGGTTTTGGCTTCCGCCACCTTCTCACCTAACTTGTTCCAACCGTCTACCACTGTTTACAAAAGTTAATTTTCTTATATTTCTTCAACATCTCTGTTTAGTTAGTTTAACCCTTAAACTGCGCATGGCGTATATATACGTCATGAGTAACATGTTCCACCGTGCGCATGGCGTATATACGCCATAGGGTGAAAGGCACGATTCAAATGTCACGCGGCTACACGGGGTTCACATTAGCTTCCTCAGGGCTCTTGTAAACAGACGCCATTTTTTAAAAAAACCGTGAGCAATATTCTCAGGTGTGAGAGTCACAGTACTGTTGGAGCAACCAAGGCTGGTGCACGCAGCATGAGCGAACAGCATTGCTGTTCAGCTTGTGACCACAGCATCGCCGAAAAATGTCAAAATAAATACATAACTGCTATTATTTAGCGATGACAATGATACAGATGTTGTAATAATTAGCGCTGTGAGAGGAGTGATGCTGAGGGACTGAAGGAGATTGCATCGTTTGCTGACTGCGTGGCCACCTGTTGTTGTCTGCATTCACCATACCAGCTCAGTGGTTCTCTATGGTGAACACAAATGTAAATACTTATATATAATGTGTGTATTAGTGTAATAACAGCAAAAGGATTATGTTGGAAGGAGCTATTTGGGTGACGGAGGTGACGTCATCGGCATGATTTGTCTGGCTGTGTAGAGGGTGGCCACTATGCTCTTTAGGCACTCTACAAGCTTAGGTGTAAAGTTACGGTGCATACAACATGTAGTTGGGAGCCGGTCGGCTGAGCGGACAGCACGCTGGACTTGTGATCCTGTGGTCCCGGGTTCGATCCTGGGCGCCGGCGAGAAACAATGGGCAGAGTTTCTTTCACCCTATGCCCCTGTTACCTAGCAGTAAAATAGGTACCTGGGTGTTAGTCAGCTGTCACAAGCTGCTTCCTGGGGGTGGAGGCCTGGTCGAGGACCGGGCCGCGGGGACACTAAAGCCCCGAAATCATCTCAAGATAACCTCAAAATAAATACTTATATATAATATGTGTATATAGTGTAATAACACAGTAAACAGTATTGTTGGGGGAGAAATTTTAGTGTGTGTAAACTTGAATGAGTGCGGGAGGCAGCCGCCAGCTATGTGTAGCAATGTCTCTTAGTGCCTAAACTAACTATATCAACTTAGTTGTACAGTTGTGGTGAACAAAACATATACATACTTATATATAACGTCTGTATATAGTGTAATAACACCACAAACGGTATTGTTGGGGGAGAAAGTTTAGTGCGTGTGACCTTGAATAAGTGAGGGAGCCGCCAGCTGACTGTGTGTAGTGATGACTCTTAGTGCCTGAACTAACTATATCAGCTTAGTTGTACAGTTGTGGTGAACAAAACATGTAGATACTTATATATAACATCTGTATATTGTGAATAAAATATAAAACAGGATGGTGGGAGGAGAAAGTGGGCAAGTTAGGCGTTGTTGAGGGAGTGGCAACAAGTGGCTGGCTGGTGTGTGGCGGTCACTCCTCGATGCTTTTAGACTCTCAATACCAACTTAGTGGTTCGTTATGGTGAACAAAACATGCAGATACTTATATATAACCTGTGTATAGAGTGTAATAACAGCAAAACTATTTGTTTATTGTTTTATGAACATAATTGAATCACTAATATGCACACCATACTTTTGAGTATAGCAATTATTCACCCCATTTATTATATAAATATATCACAATACACACTATTGAATAATATTACTGTAAAAAAACTAGGAAAAATCAATCAGAGACATTGAAATAATTAAGTGATAATATCTTTGTGGCAACTCCCATCTGTCAGCGCGGGTAAGGCTGACCGGGTCTGACAACCGCTCTGTCAACGCCCACTTTTTGCCAGACTTCCTCGGTCTATTGCACCCAAAATATGTCACCTACGATTTTATTTTTTATTTTTCCCGTTCTTAGGGAACACAAATTAACATTTTTAGAAGACGAAATTAATTTTTTATATTTTTTTTTTCTTGACCACAGGGGTACAAATCTCCTCAGGACCCCTTAGCAGCTTGAGGGTTAAATCAATGACCTCTTGTTCTTAAGGTTTCCAGGTCTCAGGAATTCTTCCCTATCAATTGTATCGATTCCTGTTACTATTTCGTATGTAGTGATCATATCACCTCTTTTTCTTCTGTCTTCTAGTTTTGGCATAGTTAACCTTCAAACCGCTAAGGGCCTTTTTGCCTTCAACCCCCACAGGCACAACAAAAAAAAATCCAAAAAATTCTTTCATCCTATAAAAGTGTTCATTTGTGTTCCTGATCACGGAAAAAAATAACAAAAAAATCGTAGGCGGCATATTTT
Organism: Procambarus clarkii; assembly: GCF_040958095.1. Classification (NCBI taxonomy): domain Eukaryota; kingdom Metazoa; phylum Arthropoda; class Malacostraca; order Decapoda; family Cambaridae; genus Procambarus; species Procambarus clarkii. The sequence continues at coordinate 45,500,387 of NC_091161.1, forward strand.
GGCCGCAATAGGCTGTAGAAGTCTGGCAAAAAAGAGGAGTTGGCAGAGTAGGTGCCAAATGAGGTCTGCTCCAGCCCAGCTGTCAGGCGGGGGTTGCCACAAAAATATTATTACCTAATTATTTCAATGTCTCTGATTGATTTTTTCTTTGTTGTTTTGCAGTAATATTATTCAATAGTGTGTGTTGTGATACAGGTACATTTATTTAATGAAATGAGTGAACCATTGCTGTACTCAAAATTATTGTGTTCATATTAATGATTCAATTATTAAGTATCTGCATGTTTTGCTCACCACAACGAACCACTAAGTTGGTATAGTGAGTCAAAAAGCAACGAAGAGTGGCCATCACTCACCAGCCAGTCAGCCACTTGCTACCACTTCCTCACTCACCTCCTCAGTTGCCAACATACTCCTCCCACCATACTGTTCTTGCTTTTATTCTCTATACACAGACGTTAAATATAAGTATCTACATGTTTTGTTCACCGTAACTGTACATCTAAACTTGTATGATGAGTTCAAGCAATAAGAGACGTAGCTACACACACACACACAGTCAGCTGGTGGTTACTGCCGTTACAGGTTCAAGGCCAGACGCACTAATATTTCTCCTCCAACAATACTGTTTGTGGTGTTATTACACTATATACACACATTATATATAAGTACTGTATCTACATGTTTTATTCACCACACCTGCACAAAAAAGCTGGTATGGTGCTCAAAGACTGTAGTGGCCACCAGTAAACATGACAAGTTATGCAGACGACGCACCTCCCTCACCAAAATGGCGGCTCCCCACACACTCCTATTGCTGTTATTACACACTATACACACATTATATATAAATACAGTATCTACCTTTGTGTTCACCATAGTGAACCACTAAGCTGTTATGATAAGTCCAGACAGAAGACAACGCCACCACTCTCTCTCCCTCAGCATTACTCCTCCCACCATGGAGCACAGCACTAAATATCACCACAATCCTGCTATTATCAGAATCCTGGTCAGTTTTATCACAATCAAGGGTCTTCTATAATACTATCATCGCTAAATAATAGCATGTACATATATATTTGACATTTTTAGGGGATGCTCTGGTGAAAAGCTGAACAGCGGTGCTGTGAGCTCATGATGCGTGCATCAGCCTTGGTGGCTCGCTCAGTACTGAGGCTCTCACACTCAGGAATGTTGGCCACGATTTTTTTTCCTAGGTGGCGTCTGTCAACTATCGGTTGTGACTGCACTATAGCTGCCCCTATCCCAGGCGGGGCATTTAAATTTAAGCTCTAATCATTAAAACAGCTATTAATATATTGCGCTGTATCGGTAATGTTACTCACATCATCTATATATGTATTGCGTGGTCTAAAGGCTTATGCCTCTAACCTCTCCTCGTAGCTCTTGCCCTTCAGTTCTGGGAGCCACTTAGTAGCATGTCTTTGCACCTGTTCCAGTGTGTTGATGTGCTTCTTAAGATATGGGCACCACACAACCACTGCATATTCTAGCTTTGGCCTAACAAAAGTCGTGAATAATTTCTTTAGGACCTTAAAAATAATGAGGAAATGAGGACCTTAAACATAATACAGGGTACAAAACACAATCAAATGTGCCCATAGTTGGAAAACAGCATGTAAAGGATTTGGAAATAATGATGCCTGACGACCTAACGTTTAAATATTGCGTCAGCCAGACAAATGATCGGATGGATTACGAGAACTTTCAGATCCAGGGATCCCATCACAATGGTTGTACTCCTCAAGTCACTTGTGTTGTCCCATCTTTAGTACTGCTCCTTACTCACTTCCCCCTTTAGAGCAGGAGAGATTGCTGAAATAGAGGGAATACAGAGAACATATACGGCACGCATAGACACGATAAAGCACCTAAATTATTGGGATTGTCTCAAAGCCCTCCAAATGTACTCACTAGAAAGAAGACGAGAGAGATATCAAATAATATACACGTGGAAGATACAGGAGGGCCAAGTACCAAATCTACACAGTAAAATAACAACGTACTGGAGTGAACGACATGGAAGAAAATGCCGAATAGAACCAGTGAAGAGCAGGGATGCCATTGGCACTATCAGAGAACACATCAGACATGGTTGTTCAACACCCTCCCAGTGAGCATAAGAAATATTGCCAGAACAACCGTGGACACCTTCAAGAGGAAAGTAGATTGTTGCCTCTAACGAGTGCCGGACCAACTGGGTTACGGTGGATATGTGGGCCTGGGGGCCGTTCCAAGCAACAGCCTAGTGGACCAAAATTGGGGATTAGAAGAACTCCCAGAACCCCATCAACCAGGTATCAACCAGGTTTAGTATTTTGCCATCCATGTATTTAAAAGCAATTCTGAAGCTAAAAAGCGTACCATAGGCTCCTCGCACAACGTTCTTTATGTGGTCCTCAGGTGATAGTTTTCTATCTAGAACCACCCCTAGATCTCTTTCTTTATGAGAATTCTTTAAAGGTTTCTCACATAATTTATAGGTTGTGTGGGGTCTTTGTTGTCCTATTCCACATTCCATAACATGGCATTTATTCACATTGAATTTCATTTGCCAAGTGGTGCTCCATATACTTATTTTGTCCAGGTCTTCTTGAAGGGCATGACAATCATCTAGGTTTCTTATCTTTCATATTATCTTAGCATCATCAGCAAACATGTTCATATAATTCTGTATTCCATCTGGTAGATCATTTATGTAGACAATGAACATCACCGGTGCAAGAACTGAACCCTGTGGTACTCCACTTGTGATATTTCTCCAGTCCGATACATTGCCTCTGATTACTGCCCTCATTTTTCTATCAGTCAGAAAAATTTTCATCCATGTTATCTGGTTGATACCTGGTTGATGGGGTTCTGCGAGTTCTTCTACTCCCCAAGTCCGGCCCAAGGCCAAGCTTAACTTGTGAGAGTTTGGTCCACTAGGCTGTTGTTTGCAGCGTCCCGCAGGCCCACATACCCACCACAGCCTGATTGGTCCAGTACTCCTTGCAGGAAACAATCTAGTTTCCTCTTGAAGATGTCCACGGTTGTTCTGGCAATATTTCTTATGCTCGCTGGGAGAGTGTTAAACAACCATGGACCTCTGATGTTTATACAGTGTTCTCTGATTGTGCCTATGGCACCCCTGCTCTTCATTGGTTCTATTCTACATTTTCTTCCATATCGTTACTCTAGTACGTTGTTATTTTACTGTGTAGGTAGAAGAATGTTAGAAGCTTACCTGTCACCCCTCCATTATTTTCCAGTTTCCAGAACAACCTCTTATGTGGATCTCTGTTGAAAGCCTCTATTAGGTTCAGATAGATGCAGTCATCCCAACCATCTCTTTCCTGTAAAATCTCTGTGGCTCGATCATAGAAACTGAGTAAATTCGATACACATTAGCTTCCAGATCAAAAAACATTACTGTCTGTCTGATATTATATCATTTCTCTCCATGTGTTCTACTCATTTAGTTTTTATTATTTTTTCCAATATTTTGACTATTACACTTGTCAGTGATACAGGTCTATAATTGAGGGGCTCTTTCCTGCTGCCACTTTTGTAGATTGGAACTATGTTAGCCTTTTCCACACATCTGCTATGACTCCTATACACAGGGATGTCTGAAAAATCAGCTGAAGTGGTATGCTGAGCTCAGGTGTACATTCTCTCAGAACCCATGGTGAAACTCCATCTGGGCCAACTGCTTTGTTCATACTTAGCTCCAAGAGCATCGCCTAATAATGTCAAAATATATATGAAACTGGTATTATTTAGCCATGATAGTATTACAGAAGAGCCTGAGTGTGATAATGACTGTGTACAATGTTCAGATATCATTGAATCAATGCTGTTCATGATGTTCACAGCGCTAGCCACAGCACCACAGCATTATTTCGTCCATCTAGGAATCTTCAAACGATTTCTTATGTTGCTTTACAAAATAAACTTGTGGTCAATTATTCATTTACAGGATTTAGTGACCAGGATTGTGATAATAGCAGGAGTGTGGTGATAATTTGCGCTGTGCATAGTATTGTGGGAGGAGGAAGTTTGGTGATGGAGGGAATTCAGATAGCGTCACTGTGTGTGGCAGCCACTCTTGTTTTGCTCACCATACTAGCTTAGTGGTTCACTATGGTGAACACATATGTACTTGGATTTATACAATGTGTGTACAGTATTAGATAGTACTGGGTAGATAGCCCAGATAGTACTGGGTAGATAGCCCAGATAGTACTGGGTAGATAGCCCAGATAGTACTGGGTAGATAGCCCAGATAGTACTGGGTGGATAGCCCAGATAGTACTGGGTAGATAGCCCAGATAGTACTGGGCTCCCTGAGGAGCCCAGCTAAGGGCTCCTCAGGGGTCCCGGCTAAGGGCGTTTGGGCACCTGACAGCTGGATGGACAGCGCTTCGGATTCGTAATCCTGAAGTTCCAGGTTCGATCCCCGGTTGAGTGGAGACAAATGGGCAAAATGTTTCTTTCACCCTGATGCCCCTGTTACCTAGCAGTAAATAGGTACCTGGGAGTTAGACAGCTGCTACGGGCTGCTTCCTGGGGGTTTGTAACAAATAGGAGGCCTGGTCGAGGACCGGGCCGCATGGACGCTAAGCCCTGAAATCATCTCAGGATAACCTCATGATAAAGTAATAACATCAACAGGAGTATGTTGGGAGGAGCCATTTTGGTGAGGGAGGTGGCGGTGTAATCGTAGCGTCGTCTGCTGGCTGCTGTGTGATTTTTCATGCAGTGTATGGTGGCCCCTGCTGTTTGGACACAATACTGGATTACTTGCATAGTTATGGTGAATAAAACGTGTAGAAACATATACATAACGTGTGTAAATAGTGTAATAAAAACAGTAACAGTGTAGTGGGAAGAGCAATGTTGGCGAGTAAGGTGTAAGGAGTAAGCTAGGTACTCGCCTATTTGTACTCACCTATTTGTGCTTGCGGGGGTTGAGCTCTGGCTCTTTGGTCCCGCCTCTCAACTGTCAGTCAACTGGTGTATAGGTGTTACAGGAGTGAGGGAGGGAGGGCTGGCTGGGTGTGGTAGCTCATACTCGTGAAGTTCGGAGTGTGTTGATGGTGAATGTATATACTGTAACCCCGCGATTATCCGGGATTCAAACATCCGGAAAACGCCCTTATACGGCCAAAATCGTGATCAGATAAAGTTATCACAATATCCGGCCAAAATGGCCACAGGAACCGGATAAAAGCTGGTTTGGCCGGATGAAAATACGGCCATACCGTATTAATCCCGTCTGTGGCTCTAGACGCATGGTGGAGGAGGGGGGTGGGGTGGGTGGGTGGTGTTGGGAGGGTGGGAGGGGTGCGTCAGGAGGGACTACCTGGGTACAGGAATTACCATTAATTTTAGAACAATTAATCATAGCCAAAAACAAATAAAATAACTACTAGTAATTATGTAATAACAAATAAATAAGTTTCCTAAAAGCATTGTGCACAGGCTGAAGTTTCCTTCAAAAATATTGTGAATTTTTTTCCTCCTGGCGGCCTACGTAACGCGCTATGGCTGCCCCAAGTGGACCTGTCCAACACTGGTCAACCCATGTGCGTCCGTCCCTCGTGTTATACACAGTGCTGCGCCATTAGTGAAATATTTTTTTAAATAACTTTCTTAATTTTCATAGTAACTTTGAACATTTTTGGCCAAGACTATGTTTGGTAGCAGCATCAATCGTTCTGGAGGTGTTAAGAGGAAGAAAGTTGTCCTAACAATTAAAGACAAGTCACAGTTATACACCTCAACCAGTGCGGCCTCACAGTGTTGCGCCATTAGTGAAATATTTTTTTAAATAACTTTCTTAATTTTCATAGTAATTTTGAACATTTTTGGCCAAGAATATGTCTGGTAGCAGCATCAATCGTTCTGGAAGTGTTAAGAGGAAGAAGATTGTCCTAGCAATTAAAGACAAGTTACGTGTTGTTCAAACAGTGAGGCGTCACAGGTAGCCAAGCGCCTTCAACAAGTGAGGCGCCACAGGCAAGCCAAGCTCCTTCAACAAGTGAGGCATTATAGGCAAGCCAAGCGCTTTCAACAAGTGACGCGCCACAGGCAAGCCAAGCGCTTTCAACAAGTGAGGCACAAGCAAGCGCCTTTAACAAGTGAGGCACAAGCAAGCGCCTTTTAACAAGTGAGGCACAAGCAAGCGCCTTTAACAAGTGAGGCGTCACAGGCAAGCCAAGCGCCTTCAACAAGTGAGGGCATGCAAGCGCTTCAACAAGTGAGGTGCAAGCAAGCACCTTCAACAAGTGAGGCCTCACAGGCAACCCAAATGCCCTCAACCAGTGAGGCTTCAGCAGCTGGCAGTCAAAACTAACTTAGCTTAATGAACTGTACAGTAATTTTAAGTGTTAATTTTAGTGTTGTGTTAGTATAGGTTACGTAAATTGTTAAGAATTTTTAACTTCAAGATGTGTGGCATCAATCAAGAAGACGAACACCAACAAGGTAAGTTGAGGTTTCTAGTTGAATATTTAATAATTGTATGTGGCAAGGCAATTCAAATTATGTTGTTTGTAGTATAAAAATAGTTGGAAATGGTCACTTTTGGACTCGTAGGTGAAAAAGTACCATTATCCGAAAAATGTGATAATCCGGCTGGGGGTCCTTCCCATATAGTCCGGATGATCGAGTGGAGACAGTAGTGTGTGATAGTGTATAGTGTGTAAACATGTTGTAAATATACATAAATGAACATGAAACATTGGATATATGAGCAATATATGTGGACACATTTGTGACACATATAATACAGTGTCTTAGGACAGTACGGATGTTCTATTGCCATCATATTGTGTACGTGTTCATTATACAAAGGATTGGCAAGAAAAACAAAACAAATGTATATGGAATTTACACAAAAAACTGAACAAAAAAATATTTGTGGCAACTCGTGCATGTTAAAGCTGGCAGGCGACTGCCTTCGGGAGTCTACGTCACAGGCAACCACCAAATCGTGACGTCACACGCCATTTTCCGGACCCCATTGTGGCCAAAGTAATTACAGTTTTGATTTTTTTACATATCTGTGATCAGGGAAGGGTATTTAACATTTTCTAAAACAAAAATAATTTTTTCCAGAGAATTTATTTCCTGCGCACCGGGGGAGGGGGGGGGGGGAAGGGGCTGCCGTATTTGGAAGGCGAGCAGCACAATGGTAAATGAATTTGGTGAGAAATTCATTAGAGAAATGTTTGCTTCAACATCATTGTGAGAGGGCCAGAAAACAAAAGAAAAAATAGAATCAATATAAGAGGCCTAACCCTAAATGCTTCAGCCAATATAAACATATAAACTAGTAAGAAACAACTACACCACAGTGAGAATAGAGGCATAAAGCTCAAAATGAATTTTCCCATAAGAAATAATGTAAATTGAATTGATCCATTCCACACCCCGTAAAATATTAACTTAAAATACATTTTATACCGAATACCACTCTTTTTGTACTAGCTACAATACAGTATGTATATCTTAACTTTATTGAGGACTCCTGTTGGCGTATGGAAGACTGTGAGGAGGGGGGAAGGAAGAGAGGTGTTACTGTTTGGAAGGGGAGTCCCCCTTCCATTATAACATCAAGCAGTGATGACCTCTCTGGGGTAATCTCTCTACTAAGTTTTACAGGAGTACCACTAGGACCTGCTTGCTTGTCTTACTAAGAATCTGCCTAAAGACACTTGTGTTTACCTACATTTTAACACGTGTCTGTAGTGCGACATCACATTGTCATTAAAAAGGTCAATGCAACAGCCTGCTACAGCTTTATCTGGGTGAATTTTTTCAACAAAACTTTGCAGTTCTTCCCATATTTCACACATTTTCTTAATGAGGAAGCAACATCCTCTACTCACAACTATTTTCTTAGGTTGAACTTTACCACTGACTTTCTTGGGACCCATGACATGATATATAATAAATACTTTTATGTTCAACAAACAAAAAAGCACAAAAAAATGAAATTTTTTACAAAGAATTCAAGCGCGATCGTCACTAAGTGGGCGGCTCTCGTAAACTGAGGTGGGGTCGCCCGTGTCACCAGGAACCACGCGCTCGGTCAACCCATACGTGTATCAACAAAGTTGCAATTCGAGGCAAAGGTCGTAAGTCAAGTCGAATTTTCGGACAAAATTGGGGTCATAACTCAACAAATTTGTAAATAGGGGCATTTGTAAGTCGAGGTTCTGCTATATATATAAAGTGTGTATACAGTATAATACCACCTAAAGCAAAATGTTTTATTGCTCTTTGGTAAATACAGTGCATCCTCAATCTAACAAACCCAGCTCAAATGAATTCCCGGATGGTCTGAACAATTTGCATACTGTACATACAAATGTTCGATTAAGCGTGGATTCTTCGTTCAAGCTGCAACTGACACGAAACATTAGGAGTGGCTGTCATCAACTATGATTCACCAAAGTGTAAACAGTTGTACTGTACAGTGTTTTATTTTGCTTAACCGTTGTTTCCAGGAAGAAAGGGTTGAAGGATGATAAAATGGTGTCAGGGAAGGCAGGTGGTGTCATTGGTGAGGATTTTTGTCAGAGGGCAAGTGGTGTCAGTGGATTAAATGTTAGGGGGCTGGTGGCTGAAGTTATTTTCATGGGAGGCAGGTGGAGTTAGTGGTGTATCCAAGACGACTGGTGGTGTCAGTGGTGGAAGTTGTTGTCAGGGTAGGTAGGTAGGTGGTGTTCATTTTGAAAGTTGTTGTCAGGAGAGACAGGTGATGTTAGTGGTGGAAGTTGTTGTCAGGAGAGACAGGTGTCTGTGGTGGAAGTTGTTGTCAGGGTAGGTTGGTGATGTTAGTGGTGGAAGTTGATGTTAGGGGAGGCAGGTGGTGTTAGTGGTGGAAGTTGTTTTCAGAGGAGGCAGGTGCTGTCGGTGGTGGAAGATGTTGTCAGGGAAGGCAGGTGGCATCAGTGGTGGAAGTTGTCAGGAGACAAGTGGTGTCAGTGGTGGAAATTGTCAGGAAAGGCAATTGGTGAAGTGGTGTCATGAAAGGCAGCTGGTGTTAGTGATAAATCTCTCTTCTTCATTCAAGTAGTCATTCTTGTTTTGCTGCATCTATACTTCTGGTGGTTCTTTCTTTGGTTTTGGTTTGATGTCTGGTCCCTAAGGTCCCTTTCGTTGTGTAAAGCTAACGTGATTCTGGTAATGGGTTGCAGTAGGTGTTGGATGCATGTCAAAGGCTTTGTTTGGGTTCAAAGTATTAGTTACCTAGTATATGAGCTATGGCAGCTACTAGAAGCCCACAAGGAAAAGGCATTAATTACATTTGATGATTGATTTCTTTTGGATCCTCTGTGGCTTGGGTGCTTCAAGGTTTAAGTATACTCGCCCATGGTACTGATCATTTGACTTGTTTGCCTCTGGGTTCACATATTCAAGCAGAAGCTTGTTTTGTTTAGTTTAACATTTTTTTTGTATAATTTTTTTGGTTTTAGATAGATCTCTGATCCCCAAGTTCACTTTGTCTGATAAGGAGATCTAGATTCTGGTTCTGGCTCATGGCAGATCTGCTCAGGTCTCAGAGGTCTGGTACACTTTCAAGAGTTGGCTTTACCAATACGTATTCTTACTGAGGGTCAGCCAGAAAAAAAAGCATTACATTACATTTAACTCTTGATTTCTGGGGGAAGCCCTGTCGGCTCCCTGGAGCTTTACCAGGCTGATATGCTAATATCAGACTTTGGCATCAGTCATGTGTATGGAGTTCTAGGGCCTACCGGGGACCACGGCCTGAACCTGGCCCCCTCAGAGAGGCAAGGGGAGCAATGGCCTATAGAAACCCCCGTGTGGTTGGAAGCATTCTATGACTGCCATCGACCGGGTCAAGCATCCAGAAAGGTAAGCATTATAAAACAAACCCCTATTCTGGTTAAAATTGCTACCTAAAGCCGAACTAGTGGATAGAACTTCCCAACAGAAAACAAGCAAACTAGTATGACGTCACACGTCACCGCGCCGCTGTCTGCGCAGCTCCCCCTTCCCCGGGAGGGGGAAGGGAGAGCCCCAGACCTCCCACGCCGGCTATCCACCCATCAGTTCTTTGGCTGATGCTATAAGCACCGGTTATGTGCTCCGGCTCCAGTAGTTGTTTTAGCACTGTACCTAGAGTGTGGTGTCTGTCTTCTAGGTGGTGCGTGAGCCAGGAGTGTGTGTCTAATACTCGGGCTGCATGCACCTAGGGTTCCCTTCCCTAGGTTAGGTAAGTACTGCCCTTGGGGCCACCGTCCACAAGTTCCTTGGGTCCTGCCCCTGCTAGGCCGTTTACTGCTTGGTTTTCGGCCGCTCTTTGTGTGCTCAGGTGTTCTGTCTCCCTTCTTCGCCTTAGGGTAAGGGGCACTTTTGCACTGGTGGGGTGCAGGGTACTGTACAGCTTGTCTTTACCAATCATGGCGGCCGGCTCTGTTCCGCTTGGGTACGCTGTCCTCTTGCGGGGTTTTCTTTTTCTTTTTGTTTATCTACCTGGTGGGGGGGGGGGGGTCTGCCTTCGTTCTTGCCCCTTGTGTCTCTTGTGTTCTGAGTATTTTCTGGTGGTACCCCCTGCTAGGTCCCCGTGAGTGTACACGTCCCGGGGGTTCAGCTCTTAGAAAGTTGTTTGGTAGCTTTGGGCGCCGGTTAGCAGTACCCTGCCTGGGATTACCTGAGCGCGAGTCCTCTTATAATAAACGCTCGGGACCCTGGGAAACCCCTGGGGGTGCGTGGGTCCGATGGATGTGACCCCAGAGTCCCCCCCTCGCTTCCAGCGAGTTTGAGAGTTGCTCTCACCCTTTGTCTCTGGGTGACTCTGTTTTGCCTCCGTCTGCTGCCTGTGGGGTCGGTGACACCTTCGACCCAGAGTCCTGCGAGTTTTGTTGCTTGTTGTGGCTCGGTTACCCAGTTGTGCTGACTAAGCGGGTGCGGGCAGCAGGGGCGTTGCACTTTGAGCCTTGGTGGTGGCAACGCTCTCGTGGTTTACTCCCTGGGAGCCCCAGGGCTGCCCTGTTTTGGTTCGTGTTGGGACCTTAGGGGTGTTGGTTGCTTCGGTTCCTTCCACGCCCCCTTGTCTTTCCTCTGGATCCCCCTCCCTGCCTGCATCCGGTTCCTTACTATCTGTAGGATCGGGGCGGGGTTTGATGGTGTTGAGACTCGGGCAGTCTCGGGGAATTCTCTTTCCGGGGTAGTGACGGGGGCATTGAGCCTATTCCTGCAGCCGTGTTGTAAGAGTCTGCCAGTGAGCTCCCTTCCTTAGTGTTTTCGCGGCTGTCCCGGTTTTCTGGTATGGCCGGGGCTTTGGGGGGGACGGCTCGGCCCTGGGGCCTGTCGTATCGGTTCCCGGGGCTGGGGAGGGGCTGATTTGGGGGGCCCTTGGCCCCGTAGGACCCCGTGGGGGGTCTTTCTCCCCCTCTAGGCGGGGTTTGTGGTTACGTGGAGTGGGGTTTTTGCTCTCCACTCGCCGTACGTGCTGTTGGGCGTTGGCCCCTCCCCGGGCTCAGTTCCTTGGCCTTTGAGTCGGTTGGTTCCGTCCTGTGGGAGGATGCTTCCCGCCCCCCCAATTTTGGGACGGTGTCTTCGTCATGTTTCCCCGTTCTTGGGGTTCTACGTGACTTCTGGTGTCGGGTGCGCCTTTGTGTGCCTTCGGGAGCTAGTGTTGGCTTGTGTGTTCTCGAGGGTTCGGGAAGGTTTTCGCTACTTCCCGCTTTATTGGATCGTCGGTCGGCTCCTCGTCCGGGTCCCTGTTTTGGGCTACTTGTAGTCAGGTTGGGCTGCTTGTGGCCAGTGGCCCGGTTGGGATACTTGTGGCCCTGTTGGGCTACTTGTGGGCCGGTTGGGCTACTTGCGGGCCAGTTGGGCTACTTGTGGCCCGGTTGGGTACCTTTTTGGGCTCTGTCTTCGCTTTGTTGGCCGGTTTTGTTGTTCCTGCTTCCTCTTTTGGCTACTTTTCTAGTGCGGTAGTCCTGGTTGGCGCCTTCCCGCAGGGCGGGTTGTGCGGTTCGGCCAGCGTGTCATGCGCATGCGCTGTAGAGTTTTTGGTCTGGGCGGTGTGTTTCAGTGCTGGTGTTTTGCGCCCTGTTTTCTCAGGTGCTTCGCCTCTCGCTCTTCTCCCTTGCTGTGGTATGTGCTCCTTCGCTCCGGGGGTGTCCTGGTTTCCAGCTGTGGGGAGGACACCGAGGTTTTCCCTGTGTCATGGGTGTGGGCCACTTTCTTTGCCTCTACCCTGCTCTCCTGCGGATCCGGCTCTGGCATCTTCACCTGGCGGTGCTCCCAGGATCTTCTGGGCACGGTTGAGTCATGTCACGTTCGTGCCTCCGTTCGACAGGTGAGTTTCTGCGGTCTGGCGTCTTTTGGCCAGGCGCTGGATGCGGAGATGTTTATATACCTGTCTTTATTTAGGTATATTTTTGTACGACTGAGACTGATCGCACACCAGTGACTGTCTCTTTTTCAACCCTTCCAGTCCCACTTCTGTGCATGTCCAACCCATGCTAGTCATTCAGGGGATCCACCTTTTTTCGTGTTATGAGGTGTGTGGGTTGTGGTGCTGGTTATGTACTCACCTGGTAGGGCTCTCCTGATTGTGCTTGCAAAGTTCGAGCTCTGGCTCTTGGGTCCTGCCTATCTGGAAGAATTTGCGGGATAGTACCAGTGGAGTGCAGTGGTGCTATAGGCACAATCGGGGAACACTGTATAACCATCAGAGGTCTGCAGTTGTTACACGACCTACTTGCGATATAATACCGTCATATTGCCGGTACGTCCGTGGACTTCCAGGGCACACTAGCCTGTTTTCGACTCAAAGTTCCGGCCCATCCTGGTTGTGAGGGGTATGTGGGCCTGCGAGCCGCTCCAAGCAGCTGCCTGGTGGGCCACCCTCTGGCCGGTCTAGCCTAGCCTCGGGCCGGGCTTGGGGTGTAAATGAGCTTCCAGTACCCCATCCAGCAGGTATCGAGCGGGGTTCTTCGCCATCAGTCGCCTGGTATGCAGGTTTCTGGGCCTGCTGGGTTCTGTCGTGTCTCCGTTGGCCCTGTCTGGGGTCTGCCTGCTCCGTTCTCTGCCTTTGCAGAAGAGTTGCTATTTAAATGTTGCATGTTGCGGTGGTGCCTGTTGCTGCTGCTGCACGTGTGCATTGGTACCGTGTTTTGCGGTGGCGTTTCCTTGTTCCTGTGTCCGATTGTGGTGTGGCACTTTGCGGCTGTTTTGTGCCTAGGGTTTGCGTATGGGGGTTTGCTTGTTGTTTTTCGTGGTCTTCGGGTCTCTAGCTTGGCCCTCTCATGTGCGTGGGGTTTTTCTGTCCCTGCCTGATTTTCCACCCCTGGTTGTTTTCCTGTTTTTTTTTGTGTTTCAGCTTTTTCATCCTGCCTCTCCCCAGTCGTTTTCCTGGCATCTCCTTTGGTCGGTTTCCACCATTTCCTTTTCTTGTGTGTTCCATATCCTTGTGCCACTTGGGTTTCGGTGGTCGCGCCCGAGATCTTTCTGCAGCACCGCCTTTTCTTGGGCTCGGAGGGGCCTTGTCGGGGTTGCTTTGTCGTAGGTGTCCCACCTGCGTACTTCTCTTGGCGGCAGTATGGGGTATTTTGGCGGTCCTTCCTTTTCCTGTCCCTTCTTAGATGGCTACTCTAGTTAGCGTCGGCTTGGTTTTCTAGTGGGGGTTAGTGGGCCGCCGTTTGCACCGTCCTGGTCTCTGGTCAGCGTGCTCTGTCTTCTCCTCGCTTGGTAGGGTCCCTTCGGTTCCGGTTTGTTTTTTCGTCGGCTCTTTTTCCTTTTGGCATTTGCCTCTGGGGGTCGGGTCGCTGAGTTTTCTTGCTCCTTCGGTTTTAGCGTTTTGGTTGTTCGGTGGCAGCAGTCTCCATTTCTGGCGCGGAGTGGGGCTGCTGCGTTCTGGAGGGGTCCATGTTTTGTTGGTACTTGGTTGGTCGGGCCGGGGGTGTGTCATGTTTTGTGTTCAGTGGTGGCCCTCCGCTGTTGTTTGTGTGCCACGGCATCTGTGTCCGGGGCGCGTTTTGTGTTGATCTGGTTCTGTTCTTCCCGGTTCGCGGATGATGGTGTCCCGGGTTGTCAGCCGTGTTCTTGCGGCTCAGTTGCCTGTGTTCTTCACTCATGCCCGTGGCGTTCGTGGCTTCGCTGCCGTCTGAGCGACATGTCCTTGCGGTCATTCGGGGGTGGATCTTTGATGTTTGTACGGGGGCTGTGCTGCTCGTTCTCGTGTTGTTCCCGGGACTTTTCGGGGCTGTGGCGCCTTGGGTTGGCGTTTTGCTGCCGGTTGTCTCGCTTCTGTGGGGAGTGCGTGGTGTCCGCCTCCCGGTTCTGTCCCTTTGACCTACCTCTGTGGGTAGTTAGCTCCGGGGAGCCAACGGGGCTCCCCCCAGAAAACCAGCGTTGAATGTAATGAAACGCCATTTTCTGGGTGAGACCCGGAGGCTTCCCGGCAACCCTCCCTCCCTCCGGTCGGCGGTTTTTGCGTGTTTTGACATCCAGCCTCAGAACTGATGGGTGGATAGCCGGCGTGGGAGGTCTGGGCTCCCCCTAGCTGCGCAGACAGCGGCGCGGTGACGCGTGATGTCATACTAGTTTGCTTGTTTTCTGTTGGGGAGTTCTATCCACTAGTTCGGCTTTAGGTAGCAATTTTAACCAGAATAGGGGTTTGTTTTGGAATGCTTACCTTTCTGGATGCTTGACCCGGTCGATGGCAGACATAGAATGCTTCCAACCACACGGGGGTTTCTATAGGCCATTGCTCCCCTTGCCTCTCTGAGGGGCCAGGTTCTGGCCGTGGTCCCCGGTAGGCCCTAGAACTCCATACACATGACTGATGCCAAAGTCTGACATTAGCATATCAGCCTGGTAAAGCTCCGGGGAGCCTCCGGGTCTCACCCAGACAATGGCGTTTCATTACATTCAACGCTGGTTTTTTTCTTGGATAACTAAATTATGGTAATTCACAAATTGCATCCATAGATATGCATGTCCTTTTCAGAATCTGGTTCTTCGGCAGCAGAGCAAGCATATACAGAAAATGGAAAGGGAGTGCATAAATTATTTATCCTATAATGAAGCATTAGAGAAGGAAGTCAATTTTCTGAGGACACAGCTTCAGCAAGCAGAATCTCAAGTCCACCAAGAAAGAAGTAGTCTTCAACTATTGCTTAAAACACATGCTGAAGAGTTGGCAAAGAACAAGGAACATCATAGAAAAATTGTAAGCTCTAATTTGTTTTCTCCTGTAGGTAGTAGAATATTTTGAATTATAATTGTTTTTATCATATACAGCACTGTATCTACAGGTATCTGACTACACTTCAAGCTGGTCTATATTGGTTTAATACACCCAGCCTCCTCTCAGTCCCCTTCCCTGTGTGGGCTCTACTGTGATCTAAGACTTTGGGGCTTCATGCCTCATCTGGGTTCAGGGTTCTATTGGTCTCTCTGGCAGTGCTACATCTGGGCCTGAGGTGATGCAGTTGTGTCTAAAATCTCACTGGGGGAATGTTGTTTTTCTCTGGGGTCCTTGAGTCTTTGAATCCTTTTGGGGCATAGTTGTAGTTTGTATGTGATACTGTCTCCTTGGTTTCTCAGGCATTGGCAGAGGTTGAGTGCCATGAACTAAGGACCAAAGAGAATTTTCTACTTGGTCCTTGGTCCTTGGTCCTTTAGGTCTTCTGTCTCTGCGCAGAGGCATTTTATTATTGTCTTTCACATTGACACCTCTGCACCTCTACTATGGGTGTGTTTCTTTATATCAGTCTGTACATTGGATTTGCATTTTCTCCACCAGTTTCCATTTTCTCATCTTTCTCCGGATGCAGATTTGCCTTCAGTCCTGCTTCAGGGTTAGATCCAAAATCTCATGAGTTTGAGTCGAAGACTTTGGTTTGGCTGAAGTTTGAGGTTTCAGACTCATCCTGACTGGGAGAAGTCCCTTGGTAGTTCCCTGAAACTATCTCGCTAAGATGACTACCTGCTACTCACTGGAGTGGCACTACTTCACAGAGTCAGTACCTGCATCAGTGGAGCTCCAGGATATTTCAAATTCCTTAGTATTGTAAGTGCATATGTGACATACTAATTTAGTGTGAATATTTGAGTTTACCTTGAAAAGCTGAATAGAAAACACCGACCTAACCTAACCGTCTTAGTATGTTAAGAGAAGCATCTTATTGCTTCTTAATTACAATTAGTACTTAACCTATACCTATAGTGATATTACAGTTTTATAAGAATAATAAAACAAAACTAAAATATTTAAATTGTAAAGTAACTCAGGATATTGTCAAAATTTTGTATAAAATCTTTATTGTTTAATAAATCTGAAAAAGAAATTCCTAATATTAAAACTGGTGTATAACGAATCAGTATGAAGAGTTTGTACCTTTTAAGCAAAATATAACTTGGACTATACCACATATGTGCTTATTAATATGCCAAATATTGACTATAAGCAATAAGTCTATATGTACTGTCTTGTGTGAGAGCGGGTTGCAAGAACAGGTTGATGACCGTGAGTGATCCCAAGAAACATAAAGGTGTAGTGGATTTGAAAAATAGGCGAGATAAAACGAATGTAATTACCTAAGCGTAGTCACAGATTGAGCACTACACTCCTGGTGTTCCGTCTTCACAGCACTCTTTGTCATATAATGCTTTGAAATTACTGACATTTTTGGCCTCCACCACCTTCTCACCTAACTAGTTCCAACCGTCTACCACTCTGTTTGCGAAAGTGAATTTTCTTATATTTCTTCGGCATCTGTGTTTAGCTAGTTTAAATCTATGACCTCTTGTTCTTGAAGTACCAGGTCTCAGGAATTCTTCCCTATCAATTTTATCAATTCCTGTTACTATTTTGTATGTAGTGATCATATCGCCTCTTTTTCTTCTATCTTCTAGTTTTTGCATATTTAATGCCTCTAACCTCTGCTCGTAGCTCTTGCCCTTCAGTTCTGGGAGCCACTTAGTTGCATGTCTTTGCACCTTTTCCAGTTTGTTGATGTGCTTCTTAACACTATCGCCGATGCCACGCGCGCACCGCAGACTTTGACGTCATGGGGCCAATGGTGTGGGTGAGCGTGCAGCGACGCCGAAATGTGTATACTCGTTTCAGTTATCTCACCTTAATTCTTGTGCTATGTCGTTCGTTTTGGTATCATTGTGTTCGCAATTAAATTTCCTACAGATGTATATGCATATAATGTCCAAAAGCCTGGCGAGACTCCCCACAGCAAAGCCTAAAGTCGGAAAAGTTACCGTGAGCGCACAAAATCAGTAAAATGTGTATACTCGTTTCAGTTTTCTCACTATAATTCTCGTGCTACGTCGTTCGTTTTGGTATCATTGTGTTCGCAATTAAATTCCCTGCAGATGTATATGCATATAATGTCCAAAAGCCTGGCAAGACTACCTGCAGCAAAGCCTAAAGTTACCCCTGAACGAGCATCAATTTGCACACCACAACCTAATGTGTATACTCGTTCAGTTTGATAACATCAATTTTCATGTTACATCGATCGTTTTGGTACCAAATTGTTCGCAAAATAAAGGTGCGCATGTTAAAACTAGTCCCATAATAATAGAACAATAACTGGAATTTTAACAAATATTTTAATTTTGGACGCTCATTATCAAAACTATTTATATATTTCCAGTGATCTGACATAAAATTTCATGTTACATCGCTCGTTTTGGTATCAAATTGTTTGCAATATAAAGGCTCGCATTTTAAAACTAGTCCCATAATAATAGCACAATAAATAGAATTTTAACAAATATTTTAAAATTTAAAATTTAGACCCAAAAACGTATTTATAATCTTTCAAGTGTTCTGACATCAAGTTTCGTGTTACATCTTTCATTTTGGTATCAAATTGTGCGCATTCTAATTTTGAAACTATCCCGAGGTCGATCGGATAAAAAATGAATTTTATACAAATATTTTTGTAGTGGACACAAGTCCAGTCCACGGCTAGGATTCAAGAGAAAAAAAATGGACGCGGGTCATGTCCAAAGAGAATGATAGTGTTAACCACTGTGTTGTGCCGAATTTATTGTGACATTCCCCCTGTGCGCATGAAATGAAGTGTTCCTCAAAAATTTTTTTAGTTTATAAAAGGATAAATTCCCTTCCCTGATCATGTCTATGTAAAAATAAATATAAAATTAAACTTACTTTGGCTGTGGGGACGTGGACGAGGTGTGCTGTGACGTCATCATGGGCTGGTCGCCCGTACGTGATGTTCCCAGAGGCGGTCGCACAGGCCATTCAAGCACTGCGAGTTGCCACAAATATATTTTCAATTATTTGTTCTATGTATTTCCAATGTGGTTTTATTTGTTTTTTTATCCCATATGATGCATATTTGTGTCCTTTACAATATGTATACAGTAGAACGTTCATAATATTCAATGGAACTGTGATACTTGTGTCAGTAATGTGTCCACAATAAATGTTTATTGTTGCAATATTACTTGTTAAAAATTCACTAAAACTACAATATGTAGTTTCACACACTGTTTACACAGTAACAAACTGTATTATACATTCCGTACTTTAGAAGTGAGTAATAATCAACAAAGTATTTTATAATACATAGTGCGACTTCGCTCTCGTTGCACCAGGTACAGATAGGTTTTCGCTTCCTGTTTCTTCATTCTGTGTGCTTGTAAATAACGCACTCATGTACACCCTTGGCTATAGTACTTGTAGGTGGTATGTAGCCAAGCTTGTAAAGCATAAGGTAATCTTGAAAAGATTATAGGAAAAGATCAATTTATAAGGTAGTATTGAAAATATTGCTCTGTAAGGTCCCATACTGGAAGAGATTCAGTTATTCTCGAAGTGTGTCAGTCAATCTGGAAGAGATTCAGGCATTCTGGAAGAGATCTGCTATTCTTGAAAATATCTATGGAAAACACCACCATGGAAGCCACTAACACTGTTCATCTATACTACTTGTATCAGATGCATTATCACTGAACCCAGAAAATGATTCATCTATGTATATTCTATATAAATTGGAGCTGACATAGGTGGGGCAAGCGTGTCCCTCAGAGCTACAACTGGATACGCTCGCTGTATCGCCCTCATTTGTGCTGTATCACTTGCATCCGACCTTTGTGGTAAGTCCTTGTTGTGCCTAGCTTCACCAATATCATGACCCTTATGTTCTTCATACAATAAGGTCTGAATTTCACTGACAGAGTGTGATCTTTCAACACTGCGTCAGACAGGTGTTTGGGAGCCAGAGACTCGTGCGCCACCCATGGTTGCTCACTTAGTACTAACCCAGCCAGCAGCTCTAGGGCATTCTGGATTTTTTTCCAAGATGGCTGTCTCTCATTGGAGGTCCTAAGAGTCCATTTTGTACACAACCTACCACGCACACATTTTGAATTTGTACCAAATATTCAAAAGGTGTTTTCTCGGTTGGTGCAGTTTCCAACCGACCGAATTTTCTCGGTATGCACAGCACAGTGGTTAAGATAAGGGCACCATACAACCGCTCTATATTTAAGCTTGGGTCTAACAAAAGTCGTGAACAATTTCTTTTGTATTTCTCCATCCATGTATTTAAAAGCAATTCTGAAGTTAGAAAGTGTAGCATAGGCTTCTCACACAATGTTCTTAACGTGGTCCTCAAATGACAGTTTTTTATCTAGAACCACCCCTAGATCTCTTTCTTTATCAGAATTCTTTAAAGATTTCTCACATAATTTATAGGTTATGTGGGGGGCCTATGTTCTCCTATTCCACATTCCATAACATGGCATTTTCACATTAAATTCCATTTGCCAAGTGGTGCTCCATATACTTATTTTTGTCCAGGTCTTCTTGAAGGGCAAGACAATCATCTAAGTTTATCTTCCCTATTATCTTAGCATCTTCAGCAAATATGTTCATATAAATCTGTATTCCATCTGGTAGATTGTTTATATAGACAATGAACATTACCGGTGCTAGAACTGAACCCTGTGGTACTTCACTTGTGACATTTCTCCAGTCCGATACATTGCCTCTGATTACTGCCCTCATTTTTCTATCACAAAATTTTTCATCCATATTAGAAGCTTACCTATCACCCCTCCAATATGTTCCAGTTTCCCCAACCTCTTATGTGGAACTCTGTCGAAAGCCTTTATTAGGTCCAGATAGATACAGTCGACCCAACCATCTCTTTCCTGTAAACTCTCTGTGGCTCGATCATAGAAACTGAGTAAATTTGTTACACAGGATCTTCCAGATCAAAAACCATACTGTCTGTCTGATATTATATCGTTTTTCTCCTGGTGTTCTACCCATTTATTTTTAATTATTTTTCCAATATTTTGACTATTACATTTGTCAGTGATACAAGTCTATAATTGAGGGGGGTCTTCCCTGCTGCCACTTTTGTAGGTTGAAACTATGTTAGCCTTTTTCCACACATCTGCTACTGCTATTGTTGTAGCACAAGAAAGGTAAATAATTGGATGAGAAAAAGTTGCCAGAGTGTAAAGAGTGCAGACAACGAAATTCATGATGGCCACCGGCAAGAAGAAAAACAAAACAGAGCTGGATTTTGGTGGATTAAATGAGGAAAGTATTAATATAAGCAGTCTACACAACAAGTTGGTAAACTTGGACATTATTGTGAACAATCGTGTAGAAATAGTCAGTAAATTGAGAGAGAGTAATGACCATTTGAGTTGCAAAGTATTAGATCTTGAAGGACTAGTGAAAGACTTATGCAAGGAAAAGAATCACTGGGAAGCTAAAAGTAAAGCCATGGAAGAGGAAAATAAAGTCTTGAAAATAGCTTTTGAAGAAGTTAAAGCAAATCTAAACATGAATAACTACAATATGTTAGGTAAGGAAATCCAACAGGAAAAACTCCTTTTGTCAGTACAGATCCAGGAAGTTATACAGGGAATAGAACAGTACAAGGATATGCAACTCCCTATGCACAAGTGGCCAGGGAGAAATAAAAAATAGAAGCAGTAAAAGAAGCCAAAAACTGTAGCACTCAGGATAAAACAAACATTAGGCTGGAAGTCAGAATGGAACTGGCATCAAACCTGAAATTGGTGCAAAACACAGTTGATCAAAGTAAGACCCTATTATTTTTTGGTTGCAAAGGAGATAACATCTATGTCAGAAAAAGCTGTAGAAGAAGCGAAAGTAGTACATAAAATTGTTCGGTTAGTGGAAGGTCTTACAACCAAAGAGAATGTGATTACAGGAGAATTGGCAGGTATGAAAAATGGACAGATCGTCCCATGAGGATCACCCTAAAAGGTGCTAAACATGTGGAAGTAGTAATCAGATATGTTAGGAAACTACAAAGTGATGAGGAAGGGAAATTATGGTCATTAATCTCTGTGCTGCACCGTGTTTATTGTGACATTCTGGTGGTGCACGGCAAATAGTGTCCTCCCCCACCACTAAAAAAAAATTCTTTGTAAATTGTTACAATGTTACAATTTCTTTTCAGAACATGTAAATGTAAAAATAAATATAAAAAACAGACTTTGGCTGTGGTGATATGGAGAAATTGCGATGTGACGTCACTGATATGTGTTCGCCCCTAGAGGTGGTCACACGGGCGATTCAAGACCCATGAGTTGCCATCGATATTTTTTCATTAATTTTTCCAATTAATTTTCAATGCTTTCTAATTACTTTTTCTGGGGAGCGCCCCTACAGCTCCCCAGGGCTATTCAGGCTGATAGGGATAGTCCTAACTTTTGGCATCAGTCGATGTGGGTGGAGTTCTAGGCCTACCCGGGGACCACGGCCAGAACCTGGCCCTCTCAGAGAGGCACAAGGAGCAATGGCCTATAAAACTGCACATGTGATTTTGGAGCATTCTATATCTGCCATCAACCGGGACAGGCACCCAGAAAGATAAGCGCCTCAAAACAAACCCCTATTCTGGTAAAACCAACAAAAATAACGAAACAAATGGACAGAACTCCCCCAAGGGAAAATGAGCAAAGTCATGAAGTCATACGAGCCACGCCACATGTCTGCACAGCTCCCTTCTCTCCAGGAGGGAAAAGGGGAAATCCCAGACCCAGATCCACACCTTCAGTTTCTTGGCTGATGGGATTAGGCTTAGTCGTTATGGCTCCGGCTCCAGATTCTTAGTTGTGATGAGCCTGGGTTCAGTATTTCTGTTAGGTGGTGTGAGAGCTGGGAGTAATATTAACAGGTACTTGGGCTTCATGTGCTTAGGGTCACCTTCCCTGAGTGCCCTGTAAGTATCGCCCTAGGGGCTTGGGGGTAACCTTCTACAAGTCACCTTGGGTCTACCTCTGTTGGTCTTTTGCTGCTTGGTTATTGGCCGCCCCGAGTGTTTTGGGGGGTTTCCTCCCTGGTTTCCCTTGGGGTAAGTGGTAGTTATTGCACTGGTGAGGGCATGGGGTACTGCATAGCTAGTTTTCACCAATAACAGCGGCTGGCTCTGTTTCCTCTGGGTATACTGCCCTCTTGCGGGGTTATTCTTTTATTTTTATTTTTGCCTGGTGGGGGTCTGCCTTGGTGTTCCTTCCTCCCCTTATACTAGGTTTGTTTGTCTGTTTCGTCCTCGTGGGTGGACACGTCCCGGGGATTCAGCATTAGCAGTGTTGGTTGGTAGCTTGGGCGCCGATTAGCAGTACCCTGTCTTGGTTCACCCTTAGCAGACCCAGTCTAAGGGGTCCTGAGAAACCCCACGGGGCGCTCGGGTCCAATGGATGTGACCCCTGTATCTCCTCTCGCTTTTTGCGAGATTGAGGGTTGCTCTGTTCCCTTATCTCGGGGCGACGCTCATTGTTTTGCCTCCTTCATGCTGCCTGTTGGGTCTGTGACACATTCAACCCGGAGTCCTGCGAGCTTTGTTGCTTGTTTATGGCTCAGTTTACCCACTCTGATGATGATATTCGGGTGCAGGCAGCTCGCGCGTTGCAAGATAGGTTTAGGTTGTTGCAGCTCGCCCGTTTGATTGCTTCCCCAGAGGCCCCGAGGCTGCCTCGTTTTGTGTATAGGAGCCAGGACTTCGGGGTGTAGGTCGCTTTGGCCTCGGTTCCATCTGCGCCCCCTCGTTCTTTCCCTGATTCATTCGGTTCCCCTCCCCTCCTGCTTCTGGCTCCAAAGCATCTGCAGGCTTTGGGGTCGGGGCAGAGTTTAGAGGTTTCTGAGACTCGGGCAGTTTCGGGGTTTGCCCCAAAACTTCTGGGGTGGTTACGGAGGCATTCAAGTCCATTTCTCCAGTCGTAGATCCGGGGTCTGACCAGTGGGCCCGTTCTCTTCCTGCTTTTTCGGCCGTCCCTTCTTTTTCTTGTGTAGCCGGGGGGCTTGGGAGGATGACTCGCCCCTGGGGCCCCTGACGTGTGGGTTCCCTGGGTTGGAGAGGGTCTAGCTTGGGGGCCTTGGGTCCCATTGGTCCCCACCTGGGTTTTCCAACCCTCTGGGCGTGGCTTTCGGTTACAAGGAGTGAGGTTTTCCTTTTCCCCTCTGAGTACGAGTTGGTTTGGGTTTCTGCCCCTCCTCGGGTTTGGTTCTGTGTCCCTTGGGTCCATCGGTTCCGTCCTTTCTGTGGGTGATTTTATCATTTTCTCACCTTTCTTGTCTAGGACATGTACTTTTCTGCATCGTGTCTTCATGTTCTCATCGTCTCAGGATCTTGGATGTCTATTGGTCGCGGATGCTACTGTGAGCTTCTGTGCTTTTGTGCTTGCTTCTCAAGAGTCTCAAAAGTTCATCATTACTAATATTTGTTTAGTATACATTGTAGGCACCCTACCCGAGGGTTATGTGTTGCGGCTCGGTCCTCGGGCGCATGCGCCAAGGTTGTTTATTTTGGTTTGTGAGCAGTGTAAACATGTGTTCCGCGTCTTTTATCACAGGTTCTACACCACTCTCGTTCAGCTTCTTTCCAGTCATAGCGCCCTGGATACCGGGAACGTTCTGGGTTTTACATATGGGGGAGAACCCTTCGTTCTCTCTGCTTTTACGGATGTGGGGTGGCTAGGAGTGGCGCTGCCTCTGCCGTTACTCTACTCCTCATCTTCTATGGTTCACGCATCTCTGGACATGTCCATTAGCGTTGCTTCCAGAATATTACACGGCTCAGCTGTGTCGTGACACGTTAGTGTCTACGCTTTACAGGTGAGAGGACACTGTCAGCCAGGCGCTAGTTCTCGATTTTTGAGATGAGTGTGAGAATGTTGTTTGTAGTGTGTTGATTGGCCGCTTTGTGTTCATCTTCACATGGCCTTCCTTTGTGCTTCTATCAATGCTCTTTGGCCCAAGGCTAAGGTCTGATTGAGGGGAAGGGTTCCATCGGACGTCAGATGGAATCTAATTCCTTGACTCAGTCTTTGCTTTCTGGATACTCCTTCCTTGCTGGGCACTCGTTCGTTGCCTCAGTTAATGCTCTCTGGACACTCATTCCTGGACTCAGTCATTGCTTTTGGTCCCTCCTTCCTTGGCCGTTGTTTAGTGCCTGGCTGCACTCTAATGTATATATTGGAATGTGTCTGTATATATATTTGATCATGTAAATTCTGTTTTCCTTGTTTTTCTTACCTCTGTATTGCACATTGTGTGTCTTACTATGTGCTTATTGGCTATACTAGTGTTGGTGCTAGGTTGGACAGCATACAGGTTCAGTTCTACTCACCCACTCCTGCCCCTACTGTTCCTTTTTGTTGGGACAGGGGGAGCTAGGATTACGATCCTGGCTACGGCCTTTTCTTTGTATTCCTCTGCCGAACAGTGCATTTTTGCCTTAGTGCGGTACCCATCCTGGGTGTTCTCATGTTACTCTGCTTTGAGTGCGTCAGTCTGCACTGCTGGTGCTGGTTGCACTGCTCCTGCGGGTTGCATTGTCGCTGTTTTTCACTTCGCGTCTCGCGTGTTGGCTCGTGGTGCTCGCTTCCTCGTTGGCCTCTGCCTGGGCACTGCCTTTTCGTTTTTGTCGCCATAATGACCTTGCTGTTTGTAGAGTATGGTTCAGCTCTTCGGCAAGTGGCAACTTCTCGTTCCTGGCCCCTGTTGGTCCTTTTGGGGTCCCGGGAAGAAGGGGGGGGGGGGGTTCTCCTGGACGGGGCATATCAGCTCGCCCCGGAGGAACGGGCTCGTTTGCGTCTCCTAGGTGTTCGGGTGTTGGCCTACCTCGACGACTGGCTGGTTTGGGCTCCCAGCCAGTCAGCTTGCTTGCTAGCCAGGGATTTGGTTCTTTCCCAGCTCGCCGAGTTCGGGTTCTTGGAGAACTGGAGGAAGTCCCATCTGGTTCCCTCTCAGGTTCGGACTTGGCTGGGTCTCGTTTGGTACTCTCGAACTGTCTCCTTGTCTCTCCCTCCGGAGTCTCTCCTGCGGCTGCGGTCCCGCCTTCGTCTGTTTCTGGAGGGCCCTCGGGTCACCCGGCGGTTGCTCAAGGGGCTGTGCGGGAGCCTTAACTTCGCGATGGTGGTCTACCTGCCGGGTCGGGTTTGGCTTCGACGGCTGTTCTGGTTCCTTCGGGGTTCCCCCTTCCGCCTCTCTCGCGATCGCAGAGTTCGACCCCCGGGGGCCTTGCGTCAGTTGCTGCGTCACCGGCTTCCTCTTCGGGTTTTTCGGGGTTCAGTGCCTTGGCGCCTACCCGAGCCCTCGCTCGATGTGTACACGGATGCATCGTCTCTCAGCTGGGGTTTTATGACCAGTGCTCACCAGGCCGGCCAGGGGCGTTGGGATCCGTCCTTTCGTCGAGCTCACAGCACGGTGCGGGAGTTCAGGGCAGTGTGGTTTGCTCTGGGGAGGATTCGGGTGGCCCGCGGATCGACGATTCGGCTCCATTCGGACTGCTCCCCGGTGGTTCATTGCCTGAACCGCGGGGGTTCGATGCGGTCCTTGTCTCTTTGGGGTTGGTCGCTTTGGGTGACTCGTCTGCTGAGTTCTCGGGGTTTGGCTCTCCTAGCGGTTCACGTACGGGGCGTGTCCAACATCTTGGCCGACGCCCTGTCTCGCTTCGTTCCCCTCTCCACGGAGTGGACGGTCGACGACGAGTCCTTCCGTTGGCTTTGCCAGACGTTCGGGCACCCCGAGATGGACCTCTTCGCGTCGACGTGGTCACGGCGTCTTCCCGTTTATGCGCCGCCCTTCCCCGATCGCGAGGCCGTCGGGGTCGATGCCTTTCGGCTAGACTTGTCAAGGTGGGGGTTCCTGTACCTCTTTCCCCCGGTTCGGCTGTTGCTCCAGGTCCTGACTCGCTTAGAGACTTACCAGGGGAGAGTTGTCCTTCTGGCCCCTTGGTGGCCGGCCCAGCCTTGGTTTCAGGCGCTGGTTGCTTGGTGTCCGAACCCGAGGGTTTTCCTGCGGCTCCGTCTCTTTCAGCAGATCGGGCTGGTACGTCACGTGGCTGGTTCGATCTTCTCCTCGAGTCTTCGCGTATGGTTTTTTTGACTTGAGTCTATCATCATCTCTATGGTGATCAGGTGGCCTCCTTGTTGGTGTCCCACCTGAGGGCTTCATCTCGGCGGAAGTATGAAGTTTCCTGGCGGTCCTTCCGTTTCTTTTTGCGTCTTCGTCGTGTTAGTTCCTTGTCTGTTCGGGTGGTCTTGTCCTTCCTCTCGTGGTTGTTTCAGGACCGTCATCTTATGCCTAACACTGTCGCTTCGTATCGTGCGGCTCTGGCGGAGCCGCTTCAGCTTGCTTTCGGTATCGATGTTACGTCTGCGCCGTTTCGCAAGCTGTCTCGTGCATTGTTTCACCACTGGCCTGCTCATGCGTCGCCTGAGCCGTCCTGGTCTTTGGACAGAGTGCTCACTTTCCTTTCGTCTCCTCATTTCGTTGTGGCCCCTTCGGTCCAGGATTGTTTTTCCAAGGCACTTTTCTTGTTGGCTTTGGCCTCTGGGGGTCGGATAGGGGAGCTTCATGCTCTCCTCCGGCGCAGGGGTTTCTGCTCTTTTGGTCGTGGTGATTGTTTTGTTCGTTTGCAGCCGTCTCCTTCTTTTCTGGCGAAGAATGAGACTGCTGCGTTCCAGAAGGGTCCATGGGTGGTTGATGCTTGGTTGGTCAGGCCGGGGGTGCATCATGTTTTGTGTCCGGTTGCGGTGCTTCGCCGTTATTTGCGCGCCACAGCTTCTGTGTCCGGGGACGTGCTGTGGGTTGATCCGGTTTCCCTTCTTCCCTGTTCGCGGGTTCGGGTCTTCCAGGTCGTCAGCAGGGTTATTAAGTCCAGCCAGCCTGCGGTCTATCCCCGTGCCCATGACGATCGTAAGTTCGCAGCTCTTGCTGCCGTCTTTGGGAATATGTCTTGGTCTGATATTCGGGCGCGGGGATTTTGGCGGTCGAACAGGGTCCTGGCTGCTCGTTACCTTGTGAATGTCCCTGGGCCCCGTCGGGCCTGTGTTGCTTTGGGTCGGCGGTTGAAGCCAATTGTCTCGGCTTCGAGTTGAGGAGTGAGCGACGACCGCCTCCCAGGTAAGTCCCTCTTTTTTCTGTCTGTAGGTAGTTAGCTCCGGGGAGCCGACGGGGCTCCCCCCAGAAAACCAGCGTTGAATGTAATGAAACGCCATTTTCTGGGTGAGTCCCTGAGGCTCCCTGGCATCCCTCCCTCCCTCCGGTCGGCGATTTTTCGTGTTTTTGACATCCAGCCTCAAGAACTGAGGTGTGGGTAGCCGGTGTGGGGGGTCTGGGGCTCCCAATTCCCCCTCCCGGGGAGGGGGGAGCTGCGCAGACAGCGGCGCGGCGGTGTGTGACGTCACACTAGTTTGCTTGTTTTCTGTTGGGGAGTTCTATCCACTAGTTCGGCGTTTGGTAGCAATTTTAACCAGAATAGGGGTTTGTTTTGAGGCGCTTACCTTCCTGGGTGCCTGTTCCGGTCGATGGCAGACATAGAATGCTTACAACCACACGGAGGCTTCTATAGGCCATTGCTCCCCTTGCCTCTCTGAGGGGGCCCGGTTCTGGCCGTGGTCCCCGGTAGGCCTAAGAACTCCATACACATGACTGATGCCCAAGTCTGATATTAGCATATCAGCCTGGGATAGCTCCGGGGAGCCTCCGGGACTCACCCAGAAAATGGCGTTTCATTACATTCAACGCTAGTTGTTTATGTTCCAAAATCTTAAAATCGATCGCAGTGTTATGTAGTAGAGAAAAATTGAGTTATTCAGTACAACCTTGATTCAACGTACTATATGGGACCAACCCCAGTTCGTTGGAGCGTTGGATTCATTGCAAGAGGTGACCTTCAGAAGGCGTTTGTGTCAGTGTCTTTTTTTTTCTTGTACACAATAAAAATGCATTATCATATTACATACTCTACCCTATATATTACTTCTCTACAAAAAAAATACTGTAATTCATAAATTTACCTTATTGTTGAAGTTACTGTATGTCCATCTTGAAGTTTCATGAAGTTGTGAATGCTCTACATTAAATAAGTACTGAAGTGCATTATGCCATTAGCACTGTGTTGATTAAAAGTAGTTCTGCTGTATGTTGAGTACTACAATACCGTTTATGAAAACTATTGTACACTAAAATTACTGCAACTTTAATTTTAACACTGTGTACACACTTAAATTTAACACTTGTTCTAACTGTTCACGCTGCACACGATGTTTTTAGATGTTTGCATCAGCTTTGCTGGTGCTCGCTGCTGCTACTGTGGGTTCAGCTGCTTCTGAGCTGGTGCTGGCTGCTGTTGTACCAGTGCTGGGTACAACTGTGCTTGTGCAGGGTACGGCTGTTGTACCAGTGCTGGGTACGACTGTTCTTGTGCTGGGTACGGCTGTTCTCGTGCTTGGTACGGCTGTTCTGCTGGGTATGGCTGTTCTCCTGCTGGGTACGGCTTTTAATTGATGGGCCTCGACTCAACCTTGCTGTGTGAGTAATGCTGTGGGAGGAAGGATGGTGGCGTCGTCTTCTGACTGTGTTGTCACCTTTTATTGACTGCACTCACCATATCAGCTTAGTGGTTCGCTATGGTGAACACAAATGTAGATACTTATATATAATGTGTGTATAGTGTGTAATAACAACAATAGGAGTGTGTTGGGAGCCGCCATTTCGGTGAGGGAGGTGCGTCATCTGCACGACTTGTCATGTTGTTTACTGGTGGCCACTATGGTCTTTGGGCACCATTCCAGCTTATTTGTACAGGTATGGTGAATAATGCATGTAGATACTTATATATAATGTGTGTGTATATAGTGTAATAACACCACAAACAGTATTGTTGGAGGAGAAATATTAATGCGTCTGGCCTTGAGGGCAGCCGCTACCTGTTGACTCTGTGAGTAGCTACGTCTTATTGCCTTTACTCACCAAACAAGCTTTGATGTACAGTTATTGTGAACAAAACATGTAGATACTTATATTTAACATCTGTGTATAGTGAATAAAAGCAAAAACAGTAAGGTGGGAGGAGTATGTTGGCGAGTGAGGAATGGTGGCGAGTGTCTGGCTGGCTGGTGAGTGACGGCCGCTCTTCGTTGATTTTTGACTCACAATACCAACTTATTGGTGCGTTATGGTGAACAAAACATGCGTATACGTATATATAACATGTGTATATAGTGTAATAACAGCAAAACTATTTGTTCATTGTTTTATGAACATAATAATTGAATCACTAAAATGAACACAATAATTTTGAGTAAAGCGATGGTTCACACATTTTATTATATAAATATATCACAACACACACTATTGAATAATATTACTGCAAAAAACAAAGAAAAAATCAGACATTGAAATAATTACATAATAATATCTTTGTGGCAACGCCCGCCTGACAGCTCGGGCGGAGCAGACCTCGTCTGGCGACTGTTCTGTGAACGCCTCTTTTTTGCCACACTTTCCCACTCTATTTGCACCAAAATATGCCACCTACGATCCCCCCCCCCACTCCCCGCTATGGTGAACACAAATGTAAATACTTATTACACTATATACACGTTACGTATGACTTGTAATACTGTGTAAGGGCGGCTACTATGCTCTTTGGGCACTATACCAGCTTAGTTGAACAGTTACAATGAACAAAACATGTAGATGCATATATATAATGTGTGTATATAGTGTAATAACACCGCAAACAGTATACTGTACTTGAAGGAGGAATGTTAGTGTGTGTGGCCTTGAACCAGGGAGGGAGGGAGTACAGCTGTGTGGGGGCCACCTGTTACTGTCTGCACTCAACATACCAACTTAGTGGTTCGCTATGGTGAACAAAGCATGCAGAAACGTATATATAACCTGTGTATGTAGTGTAATAACATAAAAACTATTTTTTATTGTTTTATGAACATAATTGAATCACTAATATGATCACAATACTTTTGAGAATAGCTATGATTTTGCACATTTTATTATATAAATACTGTATATCACACTACACGCTATTGAATAATATTACTGCAAAAAAAAAAATTGAAAAAACAATCGGACACATAGAAATAATTAGGTACAGTAATATCTTTGTGGCAACTCTCGCCTGACAGCTGGGGCGGAGCAGACCTGTGGCGCTTGCTCTGTCAACGCATCTTTTCTGTGGGGAGCCCCTACGGCTCCCTGGAGCTTATCGGGCTAATGTATGTTATGTTAGACCGGGACATTAGCTAAGGAGTTCAGACCTACCAGGGACCAGCGCCAGAACCTGGCCCCTTCAGAGAGGTTTCAGGGAGCAATGGCCCTGGAAAACCCCATATGGTTGGGGGTTTTCCTTATCTGCCATCGACCGGGGTTAGGCACCCAGAAAGGTAGGCGTAACAAAACAAACCCCACATGGTAAGAAACTACAACAAAAACCGAACAGAGAGGTAGAAAACTCCCTACAATCCCAAGGAAACAAGCAAACAAGCAAACATCACACTTTACTGCCGCGCCGATCGTCCGCGCAGCCCTCCCCACCCCGGGAGGGGGAGGGGGGAGCCCCGGACCTACCGCGCCGGCTGCCAAGCTTCAGTTCGTTCGCTAATGTCAACCGGGATTGACGCTTCTCTGGCCTCAGTTTCCTAGGCGGTGTTTGCCTTGTGTGGCGTTCACTGCCGTGTGTTGTGGTGTGCGGTGGCCAGGAGTACTTCATCAGTGCCGGGGTTGCATGTGCTTAGTGGCTGACTTCCCTAAGCGCCCTGTGAGTACTGCCCTTGCGTAACAGGGTTATCTTCCCTGGGGCGTTCGGGAACCATTCCCGTAGAGGTTCTTGCTGCTCGGCATTTGCCTCGCCCTTGGGGCCAGCTGGGGCTTGGGGCCCTTGTTGGCCCTGGGTAGGGATTGGTATTGTGCTGGTTAGGGCGTCAAGGTGTTGCGCAGCCTGCCACCTAAGCGGCGGCCGGTTTCTGTTGCCTCTGGAGACAGTGTACTTTTGCGGGGTTTTTCTTTTGTTTTTCATTTTCTTGCCTGGTGGGGGTCTGCCTAAGGTGGTTATAATTCCACTGGTAGTGTTTGGCGGCCCTCTGCTAGGCCCCCGTGCTTGTACACCTCTCAGGGGTTTTCAGTGCTATAATCTACCCTCTTGTTATGTTTGGGTTTCTTAACCGGTTAGCAACACCTTGCCCGGGCTTCCCGTAGTTGTTACCCTACGGGCCCTGGAAACCCCTGTCTGGGCTCGGGGGACCATTGAATGTGTCTTCCGGGTTCCAACCCGTCTTGTACGGGATCGTTGGTTGCTGTTCCCTTGTCTCCGGGTGACAGTCGCCAATTTTACCTCCGTCATGCTGCCTGTTGGGTCACTGACACCTTGACCCGGAGTCTTGCGAGTGATTCTCTGCTTGTTCTCCAGTACTCTCCTGATGTTATTACTGTTCAGAGTACGGCGGCATCCATGTTGCAAGGTAGGTTAGGTTGCTGCAACATGCTAGGTTGGTTTCCCACTCGAATGCCCCGTGGCCGCCCCGTTTGGTTAGGTGCTGCTCGCCCCTTTCTCTCCATGTTCCCGGCTCCGGACCGTCTGCGGGTTTCGGGGTCGGGGCGGGGTTTAGTTGCGACAGAGACTCGGGCGGTTTTCGGGGGCTGCCCCGTTCGGGTGGGGGACGGAGGTTTGAGCCTGTGCCTCCTGCCAAGGCTTCTGGGTCTTACCAGCGGCCCTTTCTTGTTGCCTTTCCCATGGGCTCTTGCTTTTCTTTAAGGGCGGAGGGCTTGGAGGACGGCTCTGCCCCGGGGCCTCAGTTGTTGGTTCCCGGGGCTGTGGGGGTTGCCTGCTAGCAGTTCTGGGGCGGTTTTGCCCCTTCAGGGGTTTTTCTGCTGTTGGGCGGCGTTTTTCGCCCTTCCAGTCTGCTAGCTTCCCACATTTGCTGGCGTGTTTTTGTGTATTTAGCGTCAGTCACAGCCCCTGCTGACGGCCATTTTCGTCTGCCGGTTTCACGGCGTGGCCACCAGGGCGGCGTTGCGGTTTGTTTACATGCGTCTGGGTGTGCGAGCGAGCGTCTCTGGTGAGTTTTCAAAAAATTTTCAGGGTTTTGTTCTCCTGTTGTTTCTTTGGTTTTCTGGTGTTTTCTTGCCGTTGCCTGTTTCTCTGGGAACGTTTGGGTGTTGATTTTGGGTCTGAGCCTATGGGTTTAGGCTCCGTGCCCCTGGCTGCTATGCTTGCTCCCACACCTTGCCCCTCGGTTTTCGGTCTGTTGGGACCGTTTTCCCAGGGCGTTCTGCTGGGGTCTGTGCTTTGCCTTTTAGTGGTGTTCTCCGCCGGCAAATGTGGTGGTTTGGGCTCCCCCTGGTTCGATTCTGGGTTCCTTTGGGTTCCTTGGTTTCGTTCTGGAGGTTTCTTCTTCTTGGGCCCCCTTTTGTGGGTTCAGGGGACTTTGTTTCCTCGTGTGACCCGGTTCTGCCTTTTGGGGTTCCGGGGTCTTCCTGGCTTGCAGACTGAGCTTTTTGGGTCTTGGCACATGTTGTGGTTGTGCTGGGACTTTGTGGTTTTGCTGTCGAGGTGGGCCTTTTGATGCAGTTTTGTGCCTTTTGCCTGGCCGGTGTAGTGCTCTCTGCCACTAGTCGGCGGCTTGTGCTTTTACAATATATGTCCTCACCTAGTTGTGCTTGTGGGGGTTGAGCTCTGGCTCCTTGGTCCTGCCTCTCAACCGTCCATCAACAGGTGTCTCGGATCCTGTGCCTCTTGGGCTCTGTCATGTCTACATGTGACATTGTATGGGGGTCAGCCTCGTTACTTGTGTGAGGAGTCGCCACATTACTTCCTAGTGCTTTCCCGTTCCCATTCTGACACACACACAGAAAAAAAAAAAAAAAAATCTATCTGTGGCTCTTTTGGGTACTCAGTTTCCACCTGTGTCCCCTTGTGCGTGTGCCCCTTGTGTTACATAGCCTGTCCTTATCAACCCTGTCGATTCCCTTGGGTGTCTTGAATGTGGTGATCAGGTCTCCCCTCACTTCATCTTCCAGCGAAGTGTGGTTTCATTCCCGTTGTCTCTCCTCATGACTTCGGTAGTGTACTTTTTCTTTCTGAAGGGGTTCTGTTCCCTTCTCTGTTGACTGGGCGCTGGGGGAGCAGCTTGCTCTGTTGCCTCTCGCTTGGTCCCGCTGTTGGTGGGCGCTTTGGGTTGTCTTCCGGCCTCTGCTGGCGTCGGAGGACGGCTTCTCCCCCTTGGGGGGGGGTTCAGAGCTGGCGGGGTGGGCTTCTTCCCCTGCGCTTCGTCATTTCCTCTTCGTGGGTGCGTGGGGCGTGGTCGATCCGCCCCATCCTTCTGGGCTTCCCGTCTGCTCTTTGCAGTCATGAGCTTTTCCAGTCTGCAGTTCTTCTGGACTATTTCAGTCTGCGCCCTGGATCCTCTGCCCTCCTCGGAGGACTGTTGTCTCCTGTTCGGATTCTGTTAGGGCCTGGTGCATGGATGGTGGACCTGGACCTCCAGGTCACTTCTTGGCACGTTCCTCTCCAGTTTTCTGGGGCTAGCACGGTTGGTAATTACCTATGTGTACTTACCTAAGTGTAGTTACAGGATGAGAGCTACTCTCGTGGTGTCCCGTCTTCCCAGCACTCTTTGTCATATAATGCTTTGATTATAATTGTCATATTGTCATATAATGATTGTCATATGTCATAATATGTCTTCATATGATTGTCATATAATGCTTTGGTGGTGGGGCTTCAGGTTTGCTGTTTTTATTGCCTTCCCTATTTTGTAAAGGGCACTTTGTATACTCTTTGCATCTTTACCGGATCTTAGTGCCCTGTCTGCGTCTGAGATTCGGTGTCTGGCCTACCTCGACGACTGGCTGGAGTGGGCTCCCAGTCAGTCCGCTTGTCTGCTCGCCAGGGGATGGTTCTTTCCAGATCGCTGGGTTTGGTTTCCTGGTGATCTGGAGGTTTTACCTTCTGTTTCCGTCCCGGGTTCGGACCTGGGCCTTGTTTCAGGCTCTTGGGCCCCTCATTGTCTTCCCTCCAGAAGTGTTACTGCGGCTGTGGTCCCGCCTTTGGCTGTTCAGGAGGGGGTCCCGGGTTGCTCAGCGGTTGCTTGGGCGGTTGTGCGGGAATCTGCACTTCGGCGTGCTTGTCTGCCCACGGAGTCGGGTTTGGCTCCGGCGTCGGTTGGTTCCTACGGAGACTCCCCTTCCGCCTCTTGCATTCCTTGGGTTCCTCTGGGGATCTGGTGTTGGTGCTGCGTCACCAGCTTCCTGTTTGGGGTTTTCGGGGTTACGTGCCTTGACACCTCCCAGAGCCTTCGCTCGATGTGTTCACGGACGGGTCGTCTCTCGGCTGGGGCTTTGTGACCAGTGCTCACCAGGTCGGCCGAGGTTGATGGAGTCTGTCTGTCCGTCGGGCTCACAGCCCGGTTCAGGTGTTCATGGCTGTCTGGTTTGCGCTTCGGAGGGTTTGGGTCACTAGGTACTCTACCATTCAGCTCTGTTTGGACTGTTCTCTGGTGGTTCTTGCCGGAACCGCAGGGGGTTTGGTTAACCATGTGGTTCGTGTCCGGGGTGTGTCCTGCGTCCTGGTGGACAGCTGTCTCGGTTCATTCCTCTTCGTGGGTTGGCCAGTCGTCGCCGATTCGTTTTGTTGGCTCTGTTGGGCTTATGGACTCCTGGCCATGGACGTCTTCGGGTCGGCGTGGTCTAGGCGTCGCCCGTTTTGTGGCGCCCTTCCCACCTGCGAGGACTTTACGGTGGAGGCTTTCGGCAGGCCTGGTCGAGGTGGGGGGTACCTGTCCCTCTTCTCCCGGTCCAGCTGTTGCTTCGGGTTCTGGCTCGGTTGCAGCCCATTCCCACGAGAACAGTCCTTATGGTTCCATGGTGGCCGGCCCGGCCTTCTTTTCAGACGCTGCTTGATAGGTGTCCGTTCCCGGGGCGTTTTTCTTGAGGCTTCGCCTCTTTCAGCAGGCCGAATCGGTCCTGTCCGTGACTGGTTCGGCCTTCTCTTTGGCACTTCGCGTCTGGTATTTTGACGCAGGTATCACCATCTCTATAGTGTTCAGGTGGCTTTGTTGACGGTGTCCCACCTGCGAGCTTCGTCTTGGAGACAGTATGACGTTTATTACGTTTTCTCGCGTTTTGTTTCCCCTCCGGCCTGCTCATGAGTCGCCTGAGCCATCCTGGTCCTTGTTCAGGGTGCCTTCTTCTCTTCCCCTCAGTTTGTGGTAGCCCCTTCGGTTTCAGTTTCCTCCTCTTTGGTACTGGTGGTAGCTTTATTGGTGTGCAGCCTTTCTCTGTCCTGGCGACGGTCGAGACGGCTGCTTTCCGGAGGGGTTCTTGGGGTATTGGTACTTGTTTGGTTTGGCCGGGGGGTGCGTCCTGTGTTGTCCGGTTGTGCTTTTTGCTGTTGTCAGCGTACCGTGCCTGGGGATGCGCTGTGGTTGATCCGGTTCCTTCGTTCCCTGTTTTCAGGGCTCGGGTCTCCCAGGTCGTCCGCAGTGTTTTCCTTCTTCCTGCGGTCTGTCTTTGCGCCCGTGCTGTTCAGACGTTTGCAGCATTTGCTGCTGTGTTGGTGACGTCTCGGGCTCGTTTCGGGCGCAGGGATTTGGGGGTCGCACAGGTTTTTGGCCGCCCATCCATATGTGCGTCTGTTCTTGGGCGTTCTTGTTGCCTTGGGTCGCAGGTTTGCGACCGGTTGTCTTGGCTTTGCGTTGCAGAGTTTGTGGCGGCCGCCTCCCGGGTTAGCCCTTTCTTTTCCTTCTCTTTGGGTATGAAGCTCCAGGGAGCCGTAGGGGCTCCCCACAGAAAACCAGCGTTGAATGTAATGAAACGCCATTTTCTGGGTGAGCCCCGGAGGCTCCCTGGAAACCCTCCCTCCCACCGGTCGGCGGTTTTTTCGCGTTGGTTGAAGCTTAGCTTCCGAACTGGAGCTTGGCAGCCGGCGCGGTAGGTCCGGGGCTCCCCCCTCCCCCTCCCGGGGTGGGGAGGGCTGCGCGGACGATCGGCGCGGCAGTAAAGTGTGATGTTTGCTTGTTTGCTTGTTTCCTTGGGATTGTAGGGAGTTTTCTACCTCTCTGTTCGGTTTTTGTTGTAGTTTCTTACCATGTGGGGTTTGTTTTGTTATGCCTACCTTTCTGGGTGCCTAACCCCGGTCGATGGCAGATAAGGAAAACCCCCAACCATATGGGGTTTTCCAGGGCCATTGCTCCCTGAAACCTCTCTGAAGGGGCCAGGTTCTGGCGCTGGTCCCTGGTAGGTCTGAACTCCTTAGCTAATGTCCCGGTCTAACATAACATACATTAGCCCGATAAGCTCCAGGGAGCCTCCGGGGCTCACCCAGAAAATGGCGTTTCATTACATTCAACGCTGGTTTTTTGCCAGACTTCCACGCCCTATTGCGGTCAAAATATGTCCCCAACAATTTTATTATTTTTCCCTGTGATCAGGGAACACAATGAACACTCTTATAAGACAAAATAATTTTTTTATTTTTTTTTTTATTTCTTTGGGGCTCCTGTGGTGACCAAATCACCTCACCTCCTGTGAGGTGATTTGGTGAAATGCTATGCCCAAGATTACCATCCGAGTTGCCGTCGGGGAAGTGGCTCAAATAGCCTCGGCTATCACTTCCTTTTGACGGCCGTGATGGTCAAGCGGATTAAGGCGCCCTGTAGTTATCAGTTGCGTTGCTTCTGGGAGTATGGGTTCGAGTCACTTCTGGGGTGTGAGTTTTCATTCGCATATAGTCCTGGGGACCATTCAGGCTTGTTCGCATTTGTGTTCCTCACGTGTGCCCCAAAGAATGAGGTGATTTGGTGAAATGCTATGCCCAAGATTACCATCCGAGTTGCCGTCGGGGAAGTGGCTCAAATAGCCTCGGCTATCACTTCCTTTTGACGGCCGTGATGGTCAAGCGGATTAAGGCGCCCTGTAGTTATCAGTTGCGTTGCTTCTGGGAGTATGGGTTCGAGTCACTTCTGGGGTGTGAGTTTTCATTCGCATATAGTCCTGGGCACCATTCAGGCTTGTTCGCATTTGTGTTCCTCACGTGTGCCCC
The DNA here is from genome assembly GCF_040958095.1 of Procambarus clarkii. Classification (NCBI taxonomy): domain Eukaryota; kingdom Metazoa; phylum Arthropoda; class Malacostraca; order Decapoda; family Cambaridae; genus Procambarus; species Procambarus clarkii. The sequence goes on from NC_091161.1 coordinate 45,537,772, forward strand.
AAAGAATGAGGTGATTTGGTGAAATGCTATGCCCAAGATTACCATCCGAGTTGCCGTCGGGGAAGTGGCTCAAATAGCCTCGGCTATCACTTCCTTTTGACGGCCGTGATGGTCAAGCGGATTAAGGCGCCCTGTAGTTATCAGTTGCGTTGCTTCTGGGAGTATGGGTTCGAGTCACTTCTGGGGTGTGAGTTTTCATTCGCATATAGTCCTGGGGACCATTCAGGCTTGTTCGCATTTGTGTTCCTCACGTGTGCCCCAAAGAATGAGGTGATTTGGTGAAATGCTATGCCCAAGATTACCATCCGAGTTGCCGTCGGGGAAGTGGCTCAAATAGCCTCGGCTATCACTTCCTTTTGACGGCCGTGATGGTCAAGCGGATTAAGGCGCCCTGTAGTTATCAGTTGCGTTGCTTCTGGGAGTATGGGTTCGAGTCACTTCTGGGGTGTGAGTTTTCATTCGCATATAGTCCTGGGGACCATTCAGGCTTGTTCGCATTTGTGTTCCTCACGTGTGCCCCAAAGAATGAGGTGATTTGGTGAAATGCTATGCCCAAGATTACCATCCGAGTTGCCGTCGGGGAAGTGGCTCAAATAGCCTCGGCTATCACTTCCTTTTGACGGCCGTGATGGTCAAGCGGATTAAGGCGCCCTGTAGTTATCAGTTGCGTTGCTTCTGGGAGTATGGGTTCGAGTCACTTCTGGGGTGTGAGTTTTCATTCGCATATAGTCCTGGGGACCATTCAGGCTTGTTCGCATTTGTGTTCCTCACGTGTGCCCCAAAGAATGAGGTGATTTGGTGAAATGCTATGCCCAAGATTACCATCCGAGTTGCCGTCGGGGAAGTGGCTCAAATAGCCTCGGCTATCACTTCCTTTTGACGGCCGTGATGGTCAAGCGGATTAAGGCGCCCTGTAGTTATCAGTTGCGTTGCTTCTGGGAGTATGGGTTCGAGTCACTTCTGGGGTGTGAGTTTTCATTCGCATATAGTCCTGGGGACCATTCAGGCTTGTTCGCATTTGTGTTCCTCACGTGTGCCCCAAAGAATGAGGTGATTTGGTGAAATGCTATGCCCAAGATTACCATCCGAGTTGCCGTCGGGGAAGTGGCTCAAATAGCCTCGGCTATCACTTCCTTTTGACGGCCGTGATGGTCAAGCGGATTAAGGCGCCCTGTAGTTATCAGTTGCGTTGCTTCTGGGAGTATGGGTTCGAGTCACTTCTGGGGTGTGAGTTTTCATTCGCATATAGTCCTGGGGACCATTCAGGCTTGTTCGCATTTGTGTTCCTCACGTGTGCCCCAAAGAATGAGGTGATTTGGTGAAATGCTATGCCCAAGATTACCATCCGAGTTGCCGTCGGGGAAGTGGCTCAAATAGCCTCGGCTATCACTTCCTTTTGACGGCCGTGATGGTCAAGCGGATTAAGGCGCCCTGTAGTTATCAGTTGCGTTGCTTCTGGGAGTATGGGTTCGAGTCACTTCTGGGGTGTGAGTTTTCATTCGCATATAGTCCTGGGGACCATTCAGGCTTGTTCGCATTTGTGTTCCTCACGTGTGCCCCAAAGAATGAGGTGATTTGGTGAAATGCTATGCCCAAGATTACCATCCGAGTTGCCGTCGGGGAAGTGGCTCAAATAGCCTCGGCTATCACTTCCTTTTGACGGCCGTGATGGTCAAGCGGATTAAGGCGCCCTGTAGTTATCAGTTGCGTTGCTTCTGGGAGTATGGGTTCGAGTCACTTCTGGGGTGTGAGTTTTCATTCGCATATAGTCCTGGGGACCATTCAGGCTTGTTCGCATTTGTGTTCCTCACGTGTGCCCCAAAGAATGAGGTGATTTGGTGAAATGCTATGCCCAAGATTACCATCCGAGTTGCCGTCGGGGAAGTGGCTCAAATAGCCTCGGCTATCACTTCCTTTTGACGGCCGTGATGGTCAAGCGGATTAAGGCGCCCTGTAGTTATCAGTTGCGTTGCTTCTGGGAGTATGGGTTCGAGTCACTTCTGGGGTGTGAGTTTTCATTCGCATATAGTCCTGGGGACCATTCAGGCTTGTTCGCATTTGTGTTCCTCACGTGTGCCCCAAAGAATGAGGTGATTTGGTGAAATGCTATGCCCAAGATTACCATCCGAGTTGCCGTCGGGGAAGTGGCTCAAATAGCCTCGGCTATCACTTCCTTTTGACGGCCGTGATGGTCAAGCGGATTAAGGCGCCCTGTAGTTATCAGTTGCGTTGCTTCTGGGAGTATGGGTTCGAGTCACTTCTGGGGTGTGAGTTTTCATTCGCATATAGTCCTGGGGACCATTCAGGCTTGTTCGCATTTGTGTTCCTCACGTGTGCCCCAAAGAATGAGGTGATTTGGTGAAATGCTATGCCCAAGATTACCATCCGAGTTGCCGTCGGGGAAGTGGCTCAAATAGCCTCGGCTATCACTTCCTTTTGACGGCCGTGATGGTCAAGCGGATTAAGGCGCCCTGTAGTTATCAGTTGCGTTGCTTCTGGGAGTATGGGTTCGAGTCACTTCTGGGGTGTGAGTTTTCATTCGCATATAGTCCTGGGGACCATTCAGGCTTGTTCGCATTTGTGTTCCTCACGTGTGCCCCAAAGAATGAGGTGATTTGGTGAAATGCTATGCCCAAGATTACCATCCGAGTTGCCGTCGGGGAAGTGGCTCAAATAGCCTCGGCTATCACTTCCTTTTGACGGCCGTGATGGTCAAGCGGATTAAGGCGCCCTGTAGTTATCAGTTGCGTTGCTTCTGGGAGTATGGGTTCGAGTCACTTCTGGGGTGTGAGTTTTCATTCGCATATAGTCCTGGGGACCATTCAGGCTTGTTCGCATTTGTGTTCCTCACGTGTGCCCCAAAGAATGAGGTGATTTGGTGAAATGCTATGCCCAAGATTACCATCCGAGTTGCCGTCGGGGAAGTGGCTCAAATAGCCTCGGCTATCACTTCCTTTTGACGGCCGTGATGGTCAAGCGGATTAAGGCGCCCTGTAGTTATCAGTTGCGTTGCTTCTGGGAGTATGGGTTCGAGTCACTTCTGGGGTGTGAGTTTTCATTCGCATATAGTCCTGGGCACCATTCAGGCTTGTTCGCATTTGTGTTCCTCACGTGTGCCCCAAAGAATGAGGTGATTTGGTGAAATGCTATGCCCAAGATTACCATCCGAGTTGCCGTCGGGGAAGTGGCTCAAATAGCCTCGGCTATCACTTCCTTTTGACGGCCGTGATGGTCAAGCGGATTAAGGCGCCCTGTAGTTATCAGTTGCGTTGCTTCTGGGAGTATGGGTTCGAGTCACTTCTGGGGTGTGAGTTTTCATTCGCATATAGTCCTGGGGACCATTCAGGCTTGTTCGCATTTGTGTTCCTCACGTGTGCCCCAAAGAATGAGGTGATTTGGTGAAATGCTATGCCCAAGATTACCATCCGAGTTGCCGTCGGGGAAGTGGCTCAAATAGCCTCGGCTATCACTTCCTTTTGACGGCCGTGATGGTCAAGCGGATTAAGGCGCCCTGTAGTTATCAGTTGCGTTGCTTCTGGGAGTATGGGTTCGAGTCACTTCTGGGGTGTGAGTTTTCATTCGCATATAGTCCTGGGGACCATTCAGGCTTGTTCGCATTTGTGTTCCTCACGTGTGCCCCAAAGAATGAGGTGATTTGGTGAAATGCTATGCCCAAGATTACCATCCGAGTTGCCGTCGGGGAAGTGGCTCAAATAGCCTCGGCTATCACTTCCTTTTGACGGCCGTGATGGTCAAGCGGATTAAGGCGCCCTGTAGTTATCAGTTGCGTTGCTTCTGGGAGTATGGGTTCGAGTCACTTCTGGGGTGTGAGTTTTCATTCGCATATAGTCCTGGGGACCATTCAGGCTTGTTCGCATTTGTGTTCCTCACGTGTGCCCCAAAGAATGAGGTGATTTGGTGAAATGCTATGCCCAAGATTACCATCCGAGTTGCCGTCGGGGAAGTGGCTCAAATAGCCTCGGCTATCACTTCCTTTTGACGGCCGTGATGGTCAAGCGGATTAAGGCGCCCTGTAGTTATCAGTTGCGTTGCTTCTGGGAGTATGGGTTCGAGTCACTTCTGGGGTGTGAGTTTTCATTCGCATATAGTCCTGGGGACCATTCAGGCTTGTTCGCATTTGTGTTCCTCACGTGTGCCCCAAAGAATGAGGTGATTTGGTGAAATGCTATGCCCAAGATTACCATCCGAGTTGCCGTCGGGGAAGTGGCTCAAATAGCCTCGGCTATCACTTCCTTTTGACGGCCGTGATGGTCAAGCGGATTAAGGCGCCCTGTAGTTATCAGTTGCGTTGCTTCTGGGAGTATGGGTTCGAGTCACTTCTGGGGTGTGAGTTTTCATTCGCATATAGTCCTGGGGTCCATTCAGGCTTGTTCGCATTTGTGTTCCTCACGTGTGCCCCAAAGAATGAGGTGATTTGGTGAAATGCTATGCCCAAGATTACCATCCGAGTTGCCGTCGGGGAAGTGGCTCAAATAGCCTCGGCTATCACTTCCTTTTGACGGCCGTGATGGTCAAGCGGATTAAGGCGCCCTGTAGTTATCAGTTGCGTTGCTTCTGGGAGTATGGGTTCGAGTCACTTCTGGGGTGTGAGTTTTCATTCGCATATAGTCCTGGGGACCATTCAGGCTTGTTCGCATTTGTGTTCCTCACGTGTGCCCCAAAGAATGAGGTGATTTGGTGAAATGCTATGCCCAAGATTACCATCCGAGTTGCCGTCGGGGAAGTGGCTCAAATAGCCTCGGCTATCACTTCCTTTTGACGGCCGTGATGGTCAAGCGGATTAAGGCGCCCTGTAGTTATCAGTTGCGTTGCTTCTGGGAGTATGGGTTCGAGTCACTTCTGGGGTGTGAGTTTTCATTCGCATATAGTCCTGGGGACCATTCAGGCTTGTTCGCATTTGTGTTCCTCACGTGTGCCCCAAAGAATGAGGTGATTTGGTGAAATGCTATGCCCAAGATTACCATCCGAGTTGCCGTCGGGGAAGTGGCTCAAATAGCCTCGGCTATCACTTCCTTTTGACGGCCGTGATGGTCAAGCGGATTAAGGCGCCCTGTAGTTATCAGTTGCGTTGCTTCTGGGAGTATGGGTTCGAGTCACTTCTGGGGTGTGAGTTTTCATTCGCATATAGTCCTGGGGACCATTCAGGCTTGTTCGCATTTGTGTTCCTCACGTGTGCCCCAAAGAATGAGGTGATTTGGTGAAATGCTATGCCCAAGATTACCATCCGAGTTGCCGTCGGGGAAGTGGCTCAAATAGCCTCGGCTATCACTTCCTTTTGACGGCCGTGATGGTCAAGCGGATTAAGGCGCCCTGTAGTTATCAGTTGCGTTGCTTCTGGGAGTATGGGTTCGAGTCACTTCTGGGGTGTGAGTTTTCATTCGCATATAGTCCTGGGGACCATTCAGGCTTGTTCGCATTTGTGTTCCTCACGTGTGCCCCAAAGAATGAGGTGATTTGGTGAAATGCTATGCCCAAGATTACCATCCGAGTTGCCGTCGGGGAAGTGGCTCAAATAGCCTCGGCTATCACTTCCTTTTGACGGCCGTGATGGTCAAGCGGATTAAGGCGCCCTGTAGTTATCAGTTGCGTTGCTTCTGGGAGTATGGGTTCGAGTCACTTCTGGGGTGTGAGTTTTCATTCGCATATAGTCCTGGGGACCATTCAGGCTTGTTCGCATTTGTGTTCCTCACGTGTGCCCCAAAGAATGAGGTGATTTGGTGAAATGCTATGCCCAAGATTACCATCCGAGTTGCCGTCGGGGAAGTGGCTCAAATAGCCTCGGCTATCACTTCCTTTTGACGGCCGTGATGGTCAAGCGGATTAAGGCGCCCTGTAGTTATCAGTTGCGTTGCTTCTGGGAGTATGGGTTCGAGTCACTTCTGGGGTGTGAGTTTTCATTCGCATATAGTCCTGGGGACCATTCAGGCTTGTTCGCATTTGTGTTCCTCACGTGTGCCCCAAAGAATGAGGTGATTTGGTGAAATGCTATGCCCAAGATTACCATCCGAGTTGCCGTCGGGGAAGTGGCTCAAATAGCCTCGGCTATCACTTCCTTTTGACGGCCGTGATGGTCAAGCGGATTAAGGCGCCCTGTAGTTATCAGTTGCGTTGCTTCTGGGAGTATGGGTTCGAGTCACTTCTGGGGTGTGAGTTTTCATTCGCATATAGTCCTGGGGACCATTCAGGCTTGTTCGCATTTGTGTTCCTCACGTGTGCCCCAAAGAATGAGGTGATTTGGTGAAATGCTATGCCCAAGATTACCATCCGAGTTGCCGTCGGGGAAGTGGCTCAAATAGCCTCGGCTATCACTTCCTTTTGACGGCCGTGATGGTCAAGCGGATTAAGGCGCCCTGTAGTTATCAGTTGCGTTGCTTCTGGGAGTATGGGTTCGAGTCACTTCTGGGGTGTGAGTTTTCATTCGCATATAGTCCTGGGGACCATTCAGGCTTGTTCGCATTTGTGTTCCTCACGTGTGCCCCAAAGAATGAGGTGATTTGGTGAAATGCTATGCCCAAGATTACCATCCGAGTTGCCGTCGGGGAAGTGGCTCAAATAGCCTCGGCTATCACTTCCTTTTGACGGCCGTGATGGTCAAGCGGATTAAGGCGCCCTGTAGTTATCAGTTGCGTTGCTTCTGGGAGTATGGGTTCGAGTCACTTCTGGGGTGTGAGTTTTCATTCGCATATAGTCCTGGGGACCATTCAGGCTTGTTCGCATTTGTGTTCCTCACGTGTGCCCCAAAGAATGAGGTGATTTGGTGAAATGCTATGCCCAAGATTACCATCCGAGTTGCCGTCGGGGAAGTGGCTCAAATAGCCTCGGCTATCACTTCCTTTTGACGGCCGTGATGGTCAAGCGGATTAAGGCGCCCTGTAGTTATCAGTTGCGTTGCTTCTGGGAGTATGGGTTCGAGTCACTTCTGGGGTGTGAGTTTTCATTCGCATATAGTCCTGGGGACCATTCAGGCTTGTTCGCATTTGTGTTCCTCACGTGTGCCCCAAAGAATGAGGTGATTTGGTGAAATGCTATGCCCAAGATTACCATCCGAGTTGCCGTCGGGGAAGTGGCTCAAATAGCCTCGGCTATCACTTCCTTTTGACGGCCGTGATGGTCAAGCGGATTAAGGCGCCCTGTAGTTATCAGTTGCGTTGCTTCTGGGAGTATGGGTTCGAGTCACTTCTGGGGTGTGAGTTTTCATTCGCATATAGTCCTGGGGACCATTCAGGCTTGTTCGCATTTGTGTTCCTCACGTGTGCCCCAAAGAAT
>NC_091161.1:45547558-45735058 GCF_040958095.1 Procambarus clarkii
TATTGTTGGAGTTGTGTCCATCTTGAAGTCTCGTGGAGTTGTGAATGCTGTACAGAAAATATGTACTGTAGTGTATTATACCGTTAACAGTGTGTTAATTAAGTAGTTCTGCTGTATGTTCAGTACTACAATGCAGTTTATGAAAACTATTGTACACTAAAATTACTGCAACTTTAATTTTAACACTATGTACACACTTAAATTTAACACTTGTTCTATCTGTTCACGCCACACACGATGTTTGCATCAGCTTTGCTGGTGCTTGCTGCTGCTGTGGCTTCAGCTGCTTCTGAGCTGGTGCTGGCTGCTGTTGTACCAGTGCTGGGTACAGCTATACTCGTGCTGGGTACAGCTATGCTCGTGCTGGGTACGGCTGTTCTCGTGCTGGGCACGGCTGTTCTCGTGCTGGGTACGGCTGTTCTCGTGCTGGGTACGGCTGTTCTCGTGCTGGTTGATTTTCTGCTACAAGTTCTTGCAAAGTATTGCTTCATTTTTGGCATTAATAAGGCACTATTAGTAAGCCCCTGAGACATTTTGTTTTATAACAATACAACTGTAGTCCAAAAATGGTAAATTCCACAATTATTCTTCCACCCGCGGTTAAATACTGTACGTTAATCACAGACAAAACTAAGGGCACTGGGTGCATACTGTACGAACGCAGACTAGGTCTATACATACACCCTACAGTAGACTAGTATTTAAGCTAAGATCCCTTTGTATTCCTTGATTATTATCTGTACTCCTTTACATGCAGAACTCTGTTCATTGGATTAACATGTGTTTATTATACTTATTATTTCATGTTCGTAGTCTATGTTCTTTTTGAAGATAAAGATAATGACTCTATAAATATTCATAGGATTAGATTATTATACATTGGACTGGTGAACGAACCACACTAGTTCCTGGACGTACTGAGTTCCAGTAATACCCCCCAATGTAGGTGTTTGAGGCTTTGATTCATTTAATTATACAGCCCATTAATTATTTCAATGATCATATTCTCTAGTATTTTATCCATAGTTACTGGTTCATCTAGGAATTTTCTAATGATCATATTTTCTTAGTTTCCCTCTTTTACTATAAAAGCGGGTGGTCCTTCGTAATTGATTTTTATTACATTAATAATTTAATATATAGAGTCAAGCCCCAAATGTCCCACATCCCCCGAGGGAAAATGAGCAAACAAGCATGACATCACATGAGCCATGCTGCATGTCTGCGCAGCTTCCCCCATCCCTGGGCGGGGGGAAGGGGAAGCCCCTGACCCTCACGTTGGCGATCCACACCTTCAGTTCTGAGGCTGGATATCAAAATATGCAAAAAACCACCGACTGGAGGGTTGCCGGGGAGCCTTTGGAACTCGCCCAGAAAATGGAGTTTCATTACATTCAACGCTGATTTTCTGGGGAAGCCCCTATCGCTCCCCAGAGATACGTCACCAAAGACTAAGGAAAAAACCAGCATTGAATGTAATGAAACGCCATTTTCTGGGTGAGCCCCGGAGGCTCCCTGGAGCTTATCGGGCTCCGATATATGTATATTATGTTAGACCGGGACATTAGCTATGGAGTTCAGACCTACCAGGGACCAGTGCCAGAACCTGGCCCCTTCAGAGAGGTTTCAGGGAGCAATGGCCCTGGAAAACCCCATTATGGTTGGGGGTTTTCCTTATCTGCCATCGACCGGGGTCAGGCACCCAGAAAGGTAAGCATAACAAAACAAACCCCACATGGTAAAAAACTACAACAAAAAACTGAACAGAGAGGTAGAAACTCCCTACAATCCCAAGGAAACAATCAAACAATCAATTTACTGCTGCGTCGGTCGTCCGCGCAGCCCTCCCCTTCCCGGGAGGGGGAAGGGGGGGGCACCGGACCTCACAGCGCCGGCTGCCTTTGGTTCAGAAACTAGGCTTCAACCAATGCGAGAAAACCCCGCCGACTGGATGGGAGGGAGGGTAGCCAGGGAGCCTCCGGGGCTCACCCAGAAAATGGCGTTTCATTACATTCAACGCTGGTTTTCTGTGGGGAGCCCCTACGGCTCCCTGGAGCTACATAGCCAAAGAGACGAAATTAGAGACTTACCCGGGAGGCGGCAGCCACAAACTCCTCAACACGAAGTCATGACAACTGGCTGCAACCCAAAGCAACACAAGAATGCCGAGGAGCAGGGATGTTTACCAAATAACGGGCGGCCAGGACACTATTCGACTTCCAAAATCCACGCGCCCGAATATGAGCCCAAGACATATTACCAAACACAGCAGCCAAAGCTGCAAACTTCCGAATGTCCTGGACGCGAGGATAGACCACAGACTGGCTAGACTTAATAACCCTGCGGACAACCTGGGAGACCCGAGCCCTGGAACAGGTAACGAGGGAAACCGGATCAACCCAAAGCGCATCCCCAGCCACCCCAGCTGAAGCGCGCAGGTAACGGCGAAGTGCTGCAACCAGACACAACACATGATGCATCCCTGGCCGAACCAACCAAGCATCAATGACCCACGGACCCCTCCGGAAAGCAGCCGTTTCGTTCTTCGCCAGAAAAGATGGAGAAGGCTGCAAACGGACAAACCTACCCCCAGGACCAAAAGAGCAGAAACCCCTGCACCAGAGGAGAGCATGAAGCTCCTCTACCCGGCCCCCAGAGGCCAATGATAACAAAAACAAAGCCTTGGAAAAACAATCCGGAACCGATGGGGCCACCACAAACCAAGAAGAGGAAAGATATCAGAGCACCCTGTCCAAGGACCAGGATGGCTCAGGAGCAGCATGAGCAGACCGGAGGTGAAACATAGCACGGGAAAGCTTACGAAACGGGGCGGATGTGACGTCCACCCCGAACGCTAGCTTGAACGGCTCCGCCAGCGCCGCATGATACGAGGCGACAGAATTAGGCATCAAATGACGGTCCTGAAAAAGCCAAGAAAGGAAAAGACAACCTACAAAGAGCCAGAAAATGGCAAAAAGAATTCCAGGAAACTTCATATTGTCGCCAAGATGAAGCTTTCAGGTGGGACACCATCAACGAAGCCACCTGATCACCATAGAAATGGTGATACACCCGAGTCAAAAAGACCAGACGCGAAGAGCAGAGAAGAAGTTCAAACCAGCCCTGTACTGGACCAGGCCGACCTCCTGAAAGAGGCGGAGCCGCAGGAAACATCCCTGGTTCGGGCACCGAGCCAAGAGCATCAGAAACCAAGGCTGGGCCGGCCACCAAGGGGGCCACAAGGACTACTCTCCCAGGGAATGTTTCCAACCGAACCAGAACCCGAAGCAACAGCTGGACCGGGGGGAAGAGGTACAGGTAACCCCACCTCGACCAGTCCTGCCGAAAGGCAACCGCCGCGAACGCCTTGCAGTCGAGGAAGGGCGTCACATAGATTGGGAGACGCCGAGACCACGCCGACATAAAGAGGTCCACATCTGGGAGACCGTACGTCTGGCAGATCCAACAAAACGAGTCGTCGTCGACCGTCCACTCCGTGGACAGGGAATGGAAGCGTGACAGACCGTCCGCCGGAATGTTGGACACTCCCCGGACATGAACCGCATGGAGAGCCAAACCCCGAGAATTCAGCAGACGAACCACTCGAAGAGACCAACCCCAAAGAGCCAAGGACCGAAGAGAACCCGCACGGTTCAGGCAATGAACCACTGGAGAACAGTCCGAATGGAGGCGAATGGTTGATCCCCGAGCGACCCGAACCCTCCGAAGCATGAACCAGACTGCCGGGAACTCCCGAACTGTGCTGTGAGCCCGACGGAAGGATGGACCCCACCGTCCCTGGCCTGCCTGGTGAGCACTGGTCACAAAGCCCCAGCCGAGAAACGATGACGCATCTGTGAACACATCGAGCGAAGGCTCGGGATGGCGCCAAGGCACCGAACCCTGAAAATCCCCATAGAGAAAGCGGGCAACGCAGCAACCGACACAAGGCCCACGGTGGACGAACCCAACAATCGCGAGAGAGGCAGAAGGGACTTCCCCGAAGGAACCAAAACAGACGCCGAAGCCAAGCCCGACCAGGCGGGTAGACTAGCACGGCGAAGTTCAGACTCCCACACAACCACTCGAGCAACCGCCAAGTGACCCGAGACCCCCTCAGAAACAGCCGACGGCAGTCCGCAGCCACAACAACGCCTCTGGAGGGAGAGACAAGGAAACGGTCCGAGAATCCCAAACAAGACAAAGCCAGGTCTGAACCTGGGACGGAACCAGATGGGACTTCCTCCAGTTCACCAGGAACCCAAACCTGGCGAGCTGGGAAAGAACCATATATCTGGCGAGCAGACAAGCTGACCGACTGGGAGCCCACACCAGCCAGTCGTCGAGGTAGGCCAAAACCCGAATCGCTAGAAGATGCAGACGGGTGACCACAACCCGGGTCAGACACGTGAAAACACGAGGTGCCAGATTCAAGCCAAAAGGTAGGCATCGAAAACGGTAAGCTTGACGCCCCACCACGAAACCTAACCAGTCCGAAACCAACTCCGGATGAATAGGAACATGCCAATAGGCGTCCTTGAGGTCCAGGGACACCATCCAGGCACCTGGCCCCAACAGAAGCCGGACCTGAAACAGAGTAGTCAACCGAAAGGAGGGGCAAGGAATCCAGGGGTTCAGACGGGGCAAGTCCAGAATGAACCGCAGATCCGCATAGTCCCGTTTCGGTACTGGAAACAGATGGGAAACCCACCTGAGGGACGTACTCGTTTCAACCACGCCCAAGCGCACCCACTCGTAGACGATTTGACGAAGCGCAATAGAAGAAACCTGCCCTGTTAGCCCCGAACCCCCCCCCCCCTAAAGGAGGACGAGTTGCCAAACGCCAACGCCACCAAAGGCCGGATGACACGACCGAAATGGCCCACAAATCGTGGGACCAAGCGTGAGCCAACAGAGAGAGCCTCCCCCCCCCCCCATCACCCCGTCAACAAGGCGAACCGCGAAAGGGCCGACGCCCCTTACGAGAACCCAAACGTCGAACAGGTCGATCACCGTGCCGACCAGACGACGCTGGCCCCGAGGGGAACAACGGCTCAGAAACTGGCACCAATGGCCCACCTCGACCAGCGGAACCCGGAACCCTGGCACGACCCCTCCGAAACTGCCGAGAACGACTGCTTCAGAGAATCAATATGTCTGCCATAGGACGACAACTGGATGAAGCCGCGTGCAGAAACTGAAAGACCGCAGTGTCTGCAAACACCAATGAACAAAACGGAGACGAAAACCTAAGAGCCAGGGCCCAAGAGGATTCAAAAGAGGGGGCGAGTACAGCCCGACGGCACGCGAGGTGAGAAGCAAAAAACAGAGACACCGCTTCCTTCAGGATGGGCGCAAAGAGCTTCAACCGTGCAGCCGACGCCCTAGCTGCCGAAGTCAGCGCCCCGGACGAAGGCCCTTCCCTCAGCGTTCCCACATCCTCCTTAAGCCAAGCAGAAGACAGCTCGAGAAGGGATAAGAAACGCAAGACCGAAGCCAAATACCCACGGGAGCGCAACTCCTCCACAACCAAAGAAGCCGAAAGCTGAGGAACCTGCACGTGAAGCTGGAAAAGGCCAACATCCCGAGAAGGCACGGGAGCTAACAAGCACGCATTAAGGTACTCAAACTCGCCCCCCAGGTAAACCTGCATAAAAGTAACAGTTTCCCGCCAATCAAGCGTGCGGGTCCGACAGAACCCATGTCACGCCCCCAACAAAAAGAAAGGGCAGTCTGCCAGCCAGGAAGACTCCGGAACCTCCAAACGCACCCAAAAACGGGAAGAAGAACCGAACTCAAACGAGGACGGATCCATTGCAGTGGCATAACCTGGGTCTCGCAAGAGGTATGCAGCAAGAGCTTCCTGAGCCACCTTCGCGGAGATATGGGAAGTAGAAAACCTCTGGAAAGACGAATCCGAGGTACCCAAAGGCGCCCGGAACCGAACCCGGGGAGGAGCCGAACCCAAATCATACTCATACAGGGAAGGGGGGTAAGAAAATCCCTCCCCCTGCAACAATAAGCCCCGCAAGGAAGGCAAAAGCACCCAAGCGGGGTCACCACGAGCGTAGCTCTCATCCTGTAACTACATTTAGGTAATTACACTTAGGTAATTACAGGGGGGCCCAAGGCCCCCAGGTTGACTCCTCCCCAGCTCCAGAATCCCCCATGTCAGGACCCAGGGCAAAGCCGTCCTCCAAACCCTCTACCCCTGAAGAAAAGGCAGAGTCCAAGGGAAAGGCAGACAAGAAGGGGGTCTGTTGGTTGGACCCAGAAGCCTCGGCAGGAGGAACCGGCGCAAATGCCTCCGTCCCCGACCCGGATGGAGCAGCCCCTGAGGCAGCCCAAGTCTCATTACCAACTAAACCCTGTGCCGAGGCCGAAACCCTCAGACGTTTTGGAGCCGGATACGGGGGAGGAGGTGCAGGAAGAACCACAGGAGAAGGACCAGGGGGCATGGCAGGAGCCAAAGCCAATGCGACTAACGCCCCCAGGTCAGGGTCCCTAAAACCAAAATGGGGCAGCCTCGGGGCATCCGGGTAGGGAAACCAACCTAGCACGTTGCAATAACCTAAAGCTAACATGCAACGCTGATGCTGCCTGTACCCTAACAGGAACATCCTCAGAGTAAAACTGGAGCACAAGTAAAGAACATGACTCGCAAGACTCCGGGTCAAAGGTGTCGTTGACCCAACAGGCAGCATGACGGAGGCAAAACAGGTGACTGTCACCCTGAGACAAGGGCACACTGCAACCTTCAAACCCGCACAAGACAGGCTGGAACTCGGGAGACGCATCCATGGTTCCCCGAGCCCCGACAGGGGTTTCCAGGGCCCGTAGGGTAAAAACTACGGGAAGTCCGGGCAAGGTGTTGCTAACCGGTTAAGAAACCCAAACAAACAAGGATAAATGATAACACTGAAAATCCCCTGGGTCATGTACAAGCACGGGGGCCTAGCATAGTGCTACCAAAACAATATCAGGGGAACTATAGACCCACGAGGCACAACCTCCACCAGGCAAACAAAAACAAAATAAAAGAAAAACCCTGCAAGAGTACACCATCTCCAGAGGCAACAGGAACCGGTCGCCGCTTAGGTGGAAGACCGCGCAACACCTTGACGCCGAAACCAGCACAACACCACTCCCTACCCAAGGCCAAACAAGGGCCCCAAGCCCCAGCTGGCCCCAAGGGCGAGGCAAATGGAGAGCAGCAAGAACCCCTATATTAGCGGTTCCCAAACGCCCCAGGGAAGATAACCCTGACACGCAGGGGCAGTACTCACAGGGTGCCTAGGGAAGGAAACCCCTAAGCGCATGCAGCCCCAGCACTGATAAGGTACTCCTGGCTACCACACACCACACAAAGATAGCAGAGAATGCCACACGAGGCAAACACCGCCCAGGAATTTGAGGCCAGAGAAGCGTCTATCCCGGTTGACACTAGCTTATGAACTGAAGGCAGCCAGCACGTTGAGGTCCGGGAAGCGGAGGGCTGCGCGGCGACCAGCGCAGCAGTAAATTGATTGTTTGATTGTTTCCTTGGGATTGTAGGGAGTTTCTACCTCTTTGTTCGGTTTTTTGTTGTAGTTTTTTACCATGTGGGGTTTGTTTTGTTATGCCTACCTTTCTGGGTGCCTGACCCTGGTCGATGGCAGATAAGGAAAACCCCCAACCATAATGGGGTTTTCCAGGGCCATTGCTCCCTGAAACCTCTCTGAAGGGGCCAGGGGCCAGATTCACGAAGGTACTTACAAAGGTTTTTCTTCTTAGCTACGAATGTTTTCCTTCTTAGCGCCTTCGTGGCGGCTATGTCAGTTTTCAGGTAGCTACACTAAGTCGAAAAACATTCGTAAGTTTGGTCCGGGATCTAAGTGTAGTTTTGACCACTCGTAGCTTTACGTAAACTGGATACAGTACAACCTCGATTCAACGAATCTCCGGCTAGTTCGCACACTTTTCAGGCCGGATTTACTCACCCGGTTCGACGAACAATGGTTCGCCGAAGCGCGGGATGTTCGGATTTGCTTACGACGTCGAGACAGAGTTCACAGACTGGTGGAAAACTTTCCCATTATATCACAGACTACAATTAATAATTCGGTCATATGAGAAGTTCGATCACACAAGTGGACCACACAAGTGGACCGCACAAGTGGTCCACAAGCTTACGATGTTGGGACAGAGTTCATAGAGTGGTGAAAAACTATTTCATTCTATCTACAATTAATAATTCCTTCATAAGCCAAGTTGGATCACACAAATGGACCTCACAACACGTGAACCATATGAACCAAACACAAGCCAGAATGGTCCACACAACAAGAAAAGCATATTAACCAAACACCAGCCAGAGTGGTCCACACAAGTGAACAACCGAGTTTCAATGATTTTCGTTCCCTGATTTGTGGCACACGCATCTTTGTAAATTAATCTAAAGGCTGAAGCGTGAATAGCTAGCTAATGTGTTGAAAATCTTCTTATATACATTTTCTGTGATGAAAGAAGATAAGTGAGGGTGGAGAGATAGGGGAATACTGTACTGTAAACCTCACTTTAGAGTGAGGTTTCACTCACTTTCGTCTGTGTCGTTATAGTTCAGTAACCCATGACTTTGAACGTTTCAGATCAATAAATAATTTTAAAACTGGTGTTTTAATTACTTTATTATCCCAATTAAACTAAACTAAATAAAATAAAAAATATACTGTAATATGATAGATATCTGCTCTTTGAGAAATTATTCATGTTATTGGTGACTCACAAGTCCAGCACGAGTGGACAGGTCTAATCCTGTGCACACAACACAGGATTTGTTTTGTTCGATTTCGTCGCTATAGTTTGGTGACCTATGGCTTCGAAATAATAAAATTAATAAATCAGTTCCAAAATAAGTATTTTTATAGCTCTTATTATCGTAATAATGTTGCTAAACTAAATATATAACCCAAAAATATATAATTTGAAGTAAATCCAATATTTGAGAGAAATTTATGTTACTGGAAATCGAACACAACACCATGCTTGTTGTGTTCGATTTCGTCGCCAGAGTTCAGTGGTCTACGGCTTCGAAATAATAAAATTAATAAATCGGTTCTAAAATAAGTATTTTTTATAGCTCTTATTATCGTAATTATGTTGCTAAACTAAATATATAACCCAAAATTATATAATTTGATGTAAATCGAATATTTGAGAGAAATTTATGTTACTGGATCTGGCTTAACCCTTAAAGTGCGCATCATGTCATATGACGTGTTGGAAGTTGTTCCAGTCAACTGCTCATCACGTCATATGACGTGTTGGAGTACTACGCAAGATTTAAATAGCCCATGAATACACGGGGTTCACCACACCTTCATCAGGGCTCTTGTAAACAGACACCATTTTTTTTTAAATTGTGGGCCAAACTCCCTGGTGTTAGGGGCCTCAGTATTGAGTGAGCTACCAAGCCTGACGCACGCAGCATGAGCTAACAGCACTGCTGTTCAGCTTGTGACCACAGCATCGCCTAAAAATGCCATAATATACTTGTTCATGCTATTATGTAGCGATGATATTATTACAGAAGACCTCTGACTGTGATAAAACTGACCAGGGTTCTGATAATAACAGGATTGTGGTGATATTTAGCGCTGTGCGCCATGGAGGGAGGAGTAATGCTGTGGGAGGGAGGGAGGTGGCGTTTTCTGTGTGTGGCCACCTTTTATTGACTTCACTCACCATACCAGCTTAGTGGTTCGCTATGGTGAACACAAATGTAGATACTTATATATAACGTGTGTGTGTAGAGGGTATAAACAGCAAGAGGAGAAGGTTGGGAGCCGCCATTTTGGTGAGGGTGGTGGCGTCGTCTGCATGACGCCACCGTGCAGACGACAGTGTTGTTTACTGGTTACCACGATGGTCTTTGGGCACCATATCAGTTTGCTTGTACAAGTATGGTGAATAAAACAGGTAGATATTTATATATAATGTGTGTATATAGCGTAATAACACCACAAACAGTATTGTTGGAGGAGAAATATTAGTGTGTCTGGCCTTGAGGGCGGCAGCCATCAGCTGACTGTGTGAGGTCCTACGTCTTTGTGCCTTTACTCACCATACAAGCTTAGATGTACAGTTATAGTGAACAAGACATGTAAATACTTATATATAACGTCTGTATATAAAAGCAAAAACAATATGATGGGTGGAGATTGGTGGCAAGTCAGGTGAGGTGAGGGAGGAAGTAGCATCCAGTGGCGGGCTGCCACTGGCACTGCCACTCAGCATGCCAACTTAGTGGTTCGTTATGATGAACACGAATGTAGATACTTATATATAACGTCTGTATATAGTGAATAAAAGCAAAAACAGTATTGTGGGAGGAGAATGTGGGCGAGTCAGATGACTTTAGGGAGGGCGTGAGTGGCTGGCTGGTACACGGCGGTCACTCCTCGTCACTTTTTGACTCATAATAGCTACTTAGTGGTTCGTTATGGTGAACAAAACATGCAGATACTTATATATAACTTGTGCTTATAGTGTAATAACCGACAAAATATTTGTTCACTGATTGTTGAACATAATTGAATCAACAACATGCACACCATATTTTTTATTACAGCGATGATTCACTCATTTTATTATATAAATATATCAAACTACACACTATTGAATAATATTATAGCGAAAAAACTATGAAAAATCAATCAGAGACATTGAAATAATTAGGTAATTATCTCTTTGTGGCAACTCCGGCCTGGCAGCTGGCGATCAACAGACCGCCTGGGGCGCACACTGAGTCAGCGCCTGTTTTTTGCCAGACTTCCCCGCCCTATAGCGGGCAATATATGCCACTTACTATTTTTTTATTATTTGTCCCATGATCAGTGAACACAAATTAACAGGTTAGGAAGAAGAAAGAATTTTTTTTTTTTTTTTTTTTCAAAATTACACGCGCCTGTGGGGAACAAAGGATATTATACCCCTAGCATGTTAAGGGTTAAACCCCGAGCATGTTAACCCTCAAACCGCGCATATCATATATAAATGATATCAGTGACAAAACCAAAACCGCGCACATCATTTATATATGATTTCGTGTCTAGCGCTATAATTTAAACGCCCCGCCTGGGATAGGGGCAGCTATAGTACAGCCACGACTGATAGTTGCCAGATGCCACCTAGAAAAAAAATCCAGGCCAACATTCTTGGGTGTTACAGTATCAGTATTGAGCAAGCCACCAAGGCTGGCGCGCAGCACGAGCTCACAGCACCGCTGTTCAGCTTGTGACCACAGCATCGCCTACAAATACCATAATATAAATGATACTGCTATTATTTAGCAGTGATAGTATTACTGAAGCCCCCTGACTGTGATAAAACTGATCAGGATTCTGATAATAGCAGGATTGTGGTGATATTTAGCGCTGTGCTCCATGAAGGGAGGAGTAAGGCTGTGGGAGGGAGGGTTGTGGCGTCGTTTTCTGACTGTGTGTGGCCACCATTTATTGACTGCACTCACCATACCAGCTTAGTGGTTCGCTATGGTGAACACAAATGTAGATACTTATATATAACGTGTGTATAGTGTGAGATAACAGCGAGAGGAGTAGGTTTGAAGCCGCCATTTTGGTGAGGGAGGAGCGTCGTCTGCACGACTTGGCATGTTTACTGATGGCCACTATGATCTTTGGGCACCATACCAGCTTATTTGTTCAGGTATGGTGAATAAAACAGGTAGATACTTATATATAATGTGTGTATATAGCATAATAACACCACAAATAATATTGTTGGAGGACAAATATTAGTGCGTCTGACCTTGAGGGCGGCCGCCGATCAGCTGACTGTGTGAGTAGGTACGTCTTTTTGCCTTTACTCACCATACAAGCTTAGATGTACAGTTATGGTGAACAAAACATGTAAATACATATATATAACGTCTGTGTATAGTGAATAAATACAGAAAGAGTATTGTGGGAGGGTGAATGAGGGTGAGTGAGGTGGTGTTGAGGGAGAGTGGCAGTGAGTGGCTCGCTGGTGTTTGGTGATCACTCCTCGTTGCTTTTTGACTCACAAGACCAACTTAGTAGTTCGTTATGGTGTACAAAACATGCAAATACTTATATATAACCTGTGTATATAGTGTAACAACAGCAAAACTATTTGTTTATTGTTTTATGAACATAATAATTGAATCACTAATATGCACACCATAATTTTGAGTACAGCGATGGTTCACACATTTTATAATATAA
The DNA here is from genome assembly GCF_040958095.1 of Procambarus clarkii. Classification (NCBI taxonomy): domain Eukaryota; kingdom Metazoa; phylum Arthropoda; class Malacostraca; order Decapoda; family Cambaridae; genus Procambarus; species Procambarus clarkii. The sequence goes on from NC_091161.1 coordinate 45,559,804, forward strand.
ATATACCACAATTCACTGTATGGAATAATATTACTGCAAAAAAAACTAAGAAAAAATCAATCAGAGACATTGAAATAATTAGGTAATAATATATTTGTGGCAACTGCCGTCTGACAGCTCGGGCGGAGTAGACCTCGTCTGGCGAAGGCTCTGCCAACGCCCCTTTTTTGCCACACTTCCCTACCCTATTGCGGCTAAAATATGCCACCTACGATTTCTTTGTTATTTTTTCCATGATTAGGGAACAAAAATGAACACTTCTATAAGACGAAAGAATTTTTTTTTTTTTTTTTTTTTTTTGTTGCGCCTGTGGGTGTGAATTCCATTTGGGCCCCTAGCGGTTTGAGGGTTAAGGGTTAATGTCATGAAATAGTTTGACTTTAATAACCATCATTTCTTGTTTGGTGAACTGCTGGATTCACATTAGTGGTCCGTGGGATTTAAAATTATGAATTTGGTGATCCGTGAGCTCAGAAAGCTTGGCAACCGCAATTCTAGTGGGGGAGTGAATCCCGAACACCTCAGGAAAGATAACCCTGACCACACAAGGGCAATACTCATGGAGTGCCTAGGGAAGGTGTCCCCTAGACGCATGCAGCTCCAGTACCCTGGAACTCATGGCAAGTGCACACCACAAGTGCAGGAACAGCCTCACAAGGCAAAAATTCCAGAAAAGGAAATCATGGCCAGAGGGAATATCCGACCAGCAAGCACATCAGTCAAGAACTAACTGAAGGGTGAATAGTCCGGTTTACCAGGGCTGGCTCGCCCTCCCCCCATATTGGGGAGTGATATGAATGAGTAGGGGGCTAGTTGGACGAAGTGTTGCTTGTTTGTTTCCTTTCTGGGGGAGTTTTGTTCTTTTGAGGACATAGGTCGCAGTTTTCAACCCTGACAGTGTTCTGTTTGGTTTCACTTCCCTTCCTTGTAGCCTTTCTCGGTCAATGGCAATTATGATATAATTTAAATCTAAAGCGATCATAGACCATAGGTCCCTGAGTGTCTCTGAGGGAGTCAGGTTCTGGATCTGGTGTCCAGTAAGCTACAAGAACTCTGCAACTGATGACCCCGAATAGGATAGCACTATATTAGTAGGATAACTTCAGGGAGCTGACAGCTAGGGCTCCCCACAGAAAAGGTGAAACAATGATAAACATTGGGACAAGGACAATGTACTAGATATATTACCACAAGAATCTGTACCTCTTATGGGATTTTATCAAGCCTTGATGATAATGGGTTGGGTGAAAAGGGTAGGCAGATGTGTATGTAAAGTCCTCTTATAATTGGTATGTTGACTGGCTAGCTGGCTGCCTGGTTAGCGTGCTGGCTGCCTGGTTAGCTTGCTGGCTGCCGGGTTAGCGTGCTGGCTGCCTGGTTAGCTTGCTGGCTGCCTGCCTAGTGGTCTAACTAGCTGTCTGACTGACTTGCTAGATGGTTGCCTGATTACCCTGGCTACATGGTCAGCTATTGTCTGGACAGGTGACTAGCTAGCTGTCTGTCTATCAGCTTGATGGGCTAACTGGCTGCATATCTACCAGCTTTCCAAGATAGCTGGCTGCCTGCCTGGCTTGCTGGTTACCTGATTTGCTGATTGCCGGGATAGCAGACTAGCTGGCTAGTCGGCTTCCTGGCTAACTGGTTGCCTAGCTAGTTATTTACCTCGACAGCTGGCTGCCTGGATTGCTGGCTGTCTGGCTAATGGTCTGATTGCCTGGCTCATTAGCTGGCTAGCTGGATGTCAAGTTAGCCTAGCTACATGGTCCGCTGTTTACCTAGACAGGTGACTTTCTTGCTGTTGATGTAGGGGCTTGCTTGTCTAGTGGGTTGTGTATTTACCAGCTTGCTGGGCTAGCTGGCTGCCTATCAACCAGCTTGCTGGGCTAGCTGGCTGCCTATCAACCAGCTTGCTGGGCTAGCTGGCTGCCTATCAACAAGCTTGCTGGGCTAGCTGGCTGCCTATCAACCAGCTTGCTGGGCTAGCTGGCTGCCTATCAACCAGCTTGCTGGGCTAGCTGGCTGCCTATCAACCAGCTTGCTGGGCTAGCTGGCTGCCTATCAACCAGCTTGCTGGGCTAGCTGGCTGCCTATCAACCAGCTTGCTGGGCTAGCTTTCTACCAACATATCTGGTGGCTAGCTGGCTGTTTATCTTGTATGGCTAGCTGCCTACCTGCCTGGCTAACTGTTTTGTTAACTCTGTACTTGGGAAGCTGATAGCAATTGCACATTGTAAATAGACACTCACAGTTTCAACGTGAGGATAAATAAATTATAACCCAACAGATACAGCAAGGCTAGTTGGCGTGACATAGTGAGCTAGACTTCACCTAACTGCATACTTACCTAAAGAGTGTACTTTCCATTTTGATAAGCAAGTAAGAACTTAAGAACAAAGGAAATTGCAAAAGGCCTATTGGCCCATACAAGGCAGCTCCTATTTATATCAACCCAATCTCATTCATATATGTGACTAATCTACACTTGAAACAATCAAGGGATCCTACTTCTATTATGTTAAGCAGTAATTGGTTCCACAAATCAACAACCCCTGTTACCGATCTGGTATTTACCCAGGTCTTTCCTAAATCTAAACTTATCTAATTTATACCCATTGTTTTGTGTTCTATTTTGTGTTCATACTTTTAATACCCTATTAATATCCCCTTTGTTATACCTATTCATCCACTTGTACACTTCAATGATGTCACCCCTAATTCTTCGCCTTTGTAAGAAATGTAAATTAAACTTTGTCAATCTTACTTCATATGATAGGTTTTAATTTGCGGAATTAACTTTGTCATCCTATGCTCGATGCTTTCTAGTGAATTTATATCCATTCTATAGTATGGCGATCAGAACTGAACTGCATAATCTAAATGGGGCCTAACAAGAGTTAGATATAACTGAAGAATAACACTAAGTGTTCTATTACTCACTTAATTTATTAAGTACACTCACACAAATGCCACACAAACTCACACAAATATACATACATGCATACTGCTCATTAATATATATATATATATACTGTAGACACTCGATTATCTGGGATTCGAATATCTAGAAAACGCCCTTATACGGCCAAAATCGTGACCGGATAAATTTATCTCAATATCCGGCAAAAATGTCCATGGGAGCCAGATAAAAAATTGGAGCCGGTTAACTTGTTGCCATTCAGCCGCATGGTGTAGGAGGGGGTAGGGTGGGTGGGTGGTGTCGGGAGAGAGGGGAGCTTTGGGAGGGACCACCTGGGGAATAACGGTCAGGAAGGGAGGGAGGGAGTTGGCCAGGGAGGAAGGGACTTGGTCAGGGAGGGAGGGAGTTGGTCAGGGAAGGAGAACTGTTGTTTGTGTATGTGACTCGCTTAAGCCAAACGCTTACGCCTAATGAAGGAAGGTGGCGTTGGTGGTGTTGCAAGAATTATATTGTTTTCTTATTGCTGTGAAGAGCTAGTTACGAATATTAATTAAATAACACACTATAATAGTTGAACAGTACAGTACAGTATTTGGTTTGTTATTTATTCATTTAAATATTTACAATAAAATAAAATGGGATTTAACCCTTAAATTGCGCATCGCATCATATGATGCTTTGACCGACTTGCAGTAAATTGCGCAAAGCATCATATGATGCTTTGGAGTACTACGCAAGATTTAAACGGCCCGCAGATACATAGGGTTCACCACACCTTCATCAGGGCTCTTGTAAACAGATGCCATTTTTTTTTTAAATTATGGGCCAAATTCCCAGGTGTTAGGGGCCTCAATATTGAGTGAGCTACCAAGCCTGACGCACGCAGCATGAGCTCACAGCACTGCTGTTCAGCTTGTGACCACAGCATCGCCTAAAAATGCCATAATATACTTGTTCATGCTATTATGTAGCGATGATATTATTACAGAAGACCCCTGACTGTGATAAAACTGACCAGGATTCTGATAATAACATAACTGTGGTGATATTTAGCGCTATGCTCCATGGAGGGAGGAGTAATGCTGTGGGAGGGGAGGGTAGTGGCGTTGTCTTCTGACTGTGTGTGGCGACCTTTTATTGACTGCACTCACCATACCAGCTTAGTGGTTCGCTATGGTGAACACAAATGTAGATACTTATATATAGCGTGTGTATAGAGGGTATAAACAGCAAGAGGAGTAGGTTGGGAGCCGCCATTTTGGTGAGGGCGGTGGCGTCGTCTACACGACTTATGTTTATTGGTGACCACGATGGTCTTTGGGCACCATACCAGTTTACTTGTACAAGTATGGTGAATATAACAGGTAGATATTTATATATAATGTGTGTATATAGCATAATAACACCACAAACAGTATTGTTGGAGGAGAAATATTGGTGCGTCTGGCCTTCAGGGCGGCAGCCACCAGCTAACTGTGTGAGTAGCTACGTTTTTGTGCCTTTACTCACCATTCAAGCTTAAATGTACAGTTATGGGGAACAAAACATGTAAATACTTATATATAACGTCTGTATATAAAAGTAAAAACAGTATGGTGGGAGAATAATGGTGGCAAGTCAGGTGAGGTGAGGTGAGGGAGGGAGGGAGTGGCAATCAGTGGCAAGCTGCCACTGCCACCCATCATACCAACTTAGTGCTTCGTTATGGTGAACACGAATGTAGATACTTATATATAGCGTCTGTATATAGTGAATAAAAGCAAAAACAGTATTGTGGGAGGAGAATGTGGGTCAGTCAGGTGACTTGAGGAAGGGAGGAAGTAGCAGCCAGGCACTGCCACTCAGCATGCCAACTTAGTGGTTCGTTATGGTGAACACGAATGTAGATACTTATATATAACGTCTGTATATAGTGAATGAAAGCAAAAACAGTATGGTGGGAGGAGAATGTGGGCGACTGAGGTGTTGAGGGAGGGAGTGAGTGGCTGACTGGTGTGTGGCAGTCACTCCTCGTTACTTTTTGACTCATAATAGCAACTTAGTGGTTCGTTACGTGAACAAAACATGCAGATGCTTATATATAACCTGTGTATATAGTGTAATAACCGACAAAGTATTTGTTCACTGTTTGATGAACATAATTGAATCAACAATATGCACACAATATTTTTGAGTACAGCGATGATTCACTCATTTTATTATACAAATATATCACACTACACACTATTGAATAATATTACAGTAAAAAAACTATGAAAAATCAATCAGAGACATTGGAATAATTAGGTAATTATCTCTTTGTGGCAACTCCGGCCTGACAGCTGGCGAGCAACAGACTGCCTGGGACGCACGCTGAGTCAGCGCCTGTTTTTTACCAGACTTCCATGCCCTATAGCGGGCAATATATGCCACTTACAATTTTTTTATTATTTTCCCATGATCAGTGAACACAAATTAACAGGTTAGGAAGAAAAAAGTTTTTTTTTTTTTTTGTATGCGCCTGTGGGTGTCAAATGATATATAGCCTTGCACCATTTAAGGGTTAACAGAACTTAAGGCGCATATGTTAAAGTCATCGTACAGCGTGTCAACACCCACGTGGACACATGTGGAGGGGAGATGGGAAGGCTGGTGTGAGATGGGGGAGGGGGGAGGGGGTGACCAGGCAGGAGCTCACACACTTGTGATCTGTCTCTCTTCCAGTCTTGCCCACTTGCCTGTTTACCCACCTACCTGCACGGCCACTTACCCACCTGCCAATCCACCCACCCACCTGTTCACCCACCTTCCTGCACACCCACCTGTCTGCTCACCCACCCACCTGTTCACCCACTTCCCTGCCCACCCTCCTGTTTACCCACCTGTCTGATAGCCCACCCAGCCACCTCTTCACCCATCTGCCTGCATGCCCACCCACCCACCTGAATGCTTGCCCACCCAGCCACCTATTCACCCACCTACCTGCACACCCATCTGCCTGCTCACCCATCCACCCACCTGTTCACCAACTTTCTTGCCCACCCACCTGTTTACCCACCTGCCTGCACGCCCACTTACTCACCTGCCTGCATGCCCACTTACCCACCTGCTTGTTCGCCCACCCACACACCTGCTTGCTCGCCCTCCCACCCACCCACCTGCCTGCTCGCCCTCCCACCCACCCACCCACCCACCTGCCTGCTCACCTACCAAGCCCATCTGCCTGCCATTCACCCATCTAAACCCCACCTGCCTGAACCCACCTATCCCTGCCTGCCCACCTTCCAGCTAGGCAGCTAACCACCCACCCAGCCCCACACTAATTAGTGTGTGTCAATTCAAATCATGAGTGTGGTATAAAAATTGTTGGAAATGGTCCCTTTTGGACTCAGAGGTGAAAAAGTACTCTTATCCGGAAAACGTGATTATCCAGCTGGGGGTCCTTCCCATATAGTCCGGATAATCAAGTGGAGACAGTATATATATATATATATATATATATATATATATATATATATATATATATATATATATATATATATATATATATATATATATATATATATATGTCGTACCTAGTAGCCAGAACTCACTTCTCAGCCTACTATTCAAGGCCCGATTTGCCTAATAAGCCAAGTTTTCCTGAATTAATATATTTACTATAATTTTTTCCTTATGAAATGATAAAGCAACCATTTTCTCTATGTATGAGGTCAATTTTTTTTTATTGGAGTTAAAATTAACGTAGATATGTGCCCGAACCTAACCAACCCTACCTAACCTAACCTAACCTATATTTATAGGTAAGGTTAGGTTAGGTAGCCAAAAAAAGCTAGGTTAGGTTAGGTTAGGTAGGTTAGGTAGACGAAAAAACATTAATTCATGAAAACTTGGCTTATTAGGCAAATCGGGCCTTGAATAGTAGGCTGAGAAGTGCGTTCTGGCTATTAGGTACGACATATATATATATATATATATATATATATATATATATATATATATATATATATATACATATATATATATACATATATGTGAGAAAGCTGCATGAACGCGCAAGCCATAGATCACTAAGAACTCTTTGACCCGGCCAGGATTCGAACCCATGCCGTCCAGGGTCACTCCTAAACATACACAGTACCGTGACCACCGCACCATGATCGTCTATAAGGATTGGTCAGTCCTGGTGCTTATTGCCTAAGCTCCCTGACTGATCAACCCCCGACGATACTCATGGATCCATTTGGGTACAGTTTTTCATCAAATTCTGGCGCTTCACGGGCCACACTGAGTTTAACATGCGCGTTTATGCAGCTTTCTCACACTTATTAAACTCAGTGCGGCCCGTGCATGTGCCAGAATTTGATGAAAAACTGTACCCAAATGGATCCATGAGTGTCGTCGGGGGTTGATCAGTCAGGGAGCTTAGTCAATAAGCACCAGGACTGACCAATCCTTATAGACGATCATTGGTGCGGTGGTCATGGTACTGTGCACGTTTAGGGGTGATCTTGGACGGCATGGGTTCGAATCCTAGCCGGGTCAGAGTTCTTAGTGATCTATGGCTTGCGCGTTCATGCAGCTTTCTCACACAAGCCATAGATCACTAAGAACTCTTTGACCCGGCCAGGATTCGAATCCATGCTGTCCAGGATCACCCCTAAACGTACACAGTACCATGACCACCGCACCAATGATCATCTATAAGGATTGGTCAGTCCTGGTGCTTATTAACCCTTAAACCGCGCAAATCATATATATATATGATATCAGTGACAAAACCAAAACCGCGCACATCATATATATATGATTTCGTGTCTAGCGCTATAATTTAACCCTTTAACTGCGCGGCCTATAAATATGACATCCCCCCAGTGCGCAGGAAATGAAACCTTGGGAAAAAATTATTTTTTCCTCGGAAAGTGTCAAAAACCCCTCCCTGTATATGGGTATAGCAATGCAAGTTCGAAATTGTATTTTGGCTGCTATGGGGTCCGAAAGGTGGGCCGTGACGTCATAATTCCCCGTGCGCCAGAGCAGTATGCTCCCGGGGGCGGCCGGGGCGGGGCGAGCGAGTTGCCGCGAATATATTTTTGCATATTTTTTGCGCACAGTTCCAAATAGATTTTATTACATTTCACGTGCCGAACCGATGTATGGTGATCACGTACACCATATTATGGCAGTAGAACATCCGTACTGTCCATAGACACTGTGTTACATGCATCACAAAATGGTTCACTTATCCTGCACTTACTTCTAATATATCATGCAAATATATTGATATGTACATTATATATACACACTGTACAGTATCACACACTATATACACACACTAGACACACACTAGACACAAGAAGTTGACATAATAGCACTAGAGATCTGCCATGAGGATGATAAACTAATGATAATAAATGCATATAGTCCACCGCCAAGCAGCACATGGTCAAAGGAGGAGCTAGATAGTAAACGTGAAGGTCTTATAACAATAATGAGAGAGATTATAGCGAGAGCGGATAACGATAGATCACGACTGTTGATAGTCGGTGACTTCAACTTGAAATCCATAGACTGGGAAGCATATGAAGCTAAAACAGAAGATTTTTGGACCTGTAAATTTGTAGACCTCATCCTGGAAACATTCTTGTATCAACATGTTAAACAAGCTACGAGGATGAGGGAAGGGGATGTTCCCTCCATGCTAGATTTGATATTTACCAGGAAGGAGGAAGAGATATTTGACATTCAGTACCTTCCTCCCTTGGGTAAAAGTGACCATGTCTTTTTGGGAATAAAGTATGCAATGCGTTATAAGCTGGAAGAAAATAAGGAGGTTGAAGCAGTTGAAAAACCAGACTTTAGGAGAGGACATTATGGTGACCTTAGAAATTTTTTTAGTGAGTATAATTGGACAGACTTGATGCTAGGCAAGGAAGTGAATGAGATGTATGTCAAGTTTTGTGAAATATATGATAAAGGCACAAAAAAATTTATACCAAAACAGAGATGCAGAACTAGGAAACAGGATTGGTTCAATAGAAATTGCGAGAGGGCTAGAGACCAAAAGACACAAAAATGGAATCAATACAGGAAGAGGCCGAACCCCCAAACATACCAGCGATACAAAGATGCGAGAAACAACTACACGGCAGTGAGGAGAGAGGCAGAAAAAAATTTTGAAAAAGGGATTGCAGACAAATGTAAAACAGAACCAGGTCTATTCTATAAATTCATAAACAACAAATTGCAGGTAAAGGATAATATTCAGAGGTTGGAAATGGGAAATAGATTCATGGAAAATGAAAAGGAAATGTGTGAAACACTAAACGAAAAGTTCCAAAGTGTGTTTGTACAAAGTGAAATCTTTAGGGAACCAGATACAATAAGAATTCCAGAGAACAACATAGAGCACATAGAGGTGTCTAGAGACGAAGTGGAAAAAATGCTCAAGGAGCTCAGTAAGAACAAAGCAGCTGGCCCAGATGGCATTTCACCATGGGTTCTGAGAGAATGTGCATCTGAGCTCAGCATTCCACTTCACCTGATCTTTCAGGCATCCCTGTGTACAGGAATCGTAGCAGACGTGTGGAAACAGGCTAACATAGTTCCAATCTACAAAAGTGGCAGCAGGGAAGACCCCCTCAATTATAGACCTGTATCATTGACAAGTGTAATAGTGAAAGTATTGGAAAAACTAATCAAAACTAAATGGGTAGAACACCTAGAGAGAAATGATATAATATCAGACAGACAGTATGGTTTTCGATCTGGAAGATCCTGTGTATTGAATTTACTCAGTTTCTATGATCGAGCCACAGAGATATTACAGGAAAGAGATGGTTGGGTTGACTGCATCTATCTGGACCTAAAAAAGGCTTTTGACAGAGTTCCACATAAGAGGTTGTTCTGGAAACTGGAAAATATTGGAGGGGTGACAGGTAAGCTTCTATCATGGATGAAAAATTTTCTGACTGATAGAAAAATGAGGGCAGTAATCAGAGGCAATGTATCGGAATGGAGAAATGTCACAAGTGGAGTACCACAGGGTTCAGTTCTTGCACCAGTGATGTTTATTGTGTACATAAATGATCTACCAGTTGGTATACAGAATTATATGAACATGTTTGCTGATGATGCTAAGATAATAGGAAGGATAAGAAATTTAGATGATTGTCATGCCCTTCAAGAAGACCTGGACAAAATAAGTAGATGGAGCACCACTTGGCAAATGGAATTTAATGTTAATAAATGTCATGTTATGGAATGTGGAATAGGAGAACATAGACCCCACACAACCTATATATTATGTGAAAAATCTTTAAAGAATTCTGATAAAGAAAGAGATCTAGGGGTGGTTCTAGATAGAAAACTATCACCTGAGGACCACATAAAGAATATTGTGCAAGGAGCCTATGCTATGCTTTCTAACTTCAGAATTGCATTTAAATACATGGATGGCGATATACTAAAAAAATTGTTCATGACTTTTGTTAGGCCAAAGCTAGAATATGCAGCTGTTGTGTGGTGCCCATATCTTAAGAAGCACATCAACAAACTGGAAAAGGTGCAAAGACATGCTACTAAGTGGCTCCCAGAACTGAAGGGCAAGAGCTACGAGGAGAGGTTAGAAGCATTAAACATGCCAAAACTAGAAGACAGAAGAAAAAGAGGTGATATGATCACTACATACAAAATAGTAACAGGAATTGATAAAATCGACAGGGAAGATTTCCTGAGACCTGGCACTTCAAGAACAAGAGGTCATAGATTTAAACTAGCTAAACACAGTTGCCGAAGAAATATAAGAAAATTCACCTTCGCAAATAGAGTGGTAGACGGTTGGAACAAGTTAAGTGAGAAGGTGGTGGAGGCCAAGACCGTCAGTAGTTTCAAAGCGTTATATGACAAAGAGTGCTGGGAAGACGGGACACCACGAGCGTAGCTCTCATCCTGTAACTACACTTAGGTAATTACACTCAGTACTCCGCGAGTGTGTGATATGCTGCGAAACAGTCAACGGGGCAGAGTGGCACCTTGCACTCCACGCACCAGGTGCTAATGCATCTATGCTTTTGTGGTCTGCGTGTGGTGTTCCTGCAGACTATGCATGCACGTTTACCCTTCTCCCGTGATGCTGTGCCTGGCATATACTCCAGCCTGTGTACCTCGAAGTTCTCATTACCCCGCAGTCTGTCTGGGGCTGCGTGTGGCATCGTTGCTTGCACCCCGCGGGGTACTATGGAGCCCTCCTTGCCATACTTTACCAGCAGCTGTGACACCACGCTGGCACTGAAGGTACGTATAGACGGTTTCCTGCCGGACTTCACCAGGTACGTATTGTAGCAGTTGAGCACTGCAACATCCATGAGGTGGAAGAAGAATTTTTTCGTCCACTTCACTGACCTGCGTACGCACTCCACACCACCAAGCATCATGTCACACTTATCGACGAGGCCATGTTCACGTTATAGTCTATGACACAGTCCGGCTTGTACATGCGGTTGTGTGTCTGATAATGGACCTTGCCAGTGTCCAACATAGCATCCGTGTGAATCGTTGTCAGCATATTCACTTCGCGTCTGTCCTTCCACCGCACTGACAGCATCTTGTCACACTTGCGCAACTGGCACTCACCCACACCTATACCTGTACCGAACACTGGCATTTCCTTCCTGATGAGCTTCACAGTGCCACATATGCCGGTGTTGTGGGCAAGGAGGTATCTGGTCAACAGGGGGCTGGTGTAATAGTTGTCCGTGAACAGTATATGGCCCTTGTTCAGCAACAGCCCCATCAGGGTTTTTACGACACTGCCGGAGAACCCGTGTTCATCTTGAGCTGGTATGTCGACGTCTGTACCGGAATACAAGATCATGTCCAGGACGATACCAGTCTCACAATCGCACAGCACAAAAAACTTGAGGCCAAAACGGTGCCGCTTGGAAGGGATGTACTGTTTGAATGCCAGTCTGCCCTTGAACAATACAAGCGACTCGTCGATAACGACATTCTGTCCAGGTACAAAATAATCCCTGAACTTCCCTTTCAGGTCGCTGAATACCTTGCGTACCTTCCAAAGTCTGTCTTCCCTGTCCTCGTTTGCATTATTTTCGAAATGCAGGCACCTCAGAATCAACAGAAACCTATCCCGGGACATATAACGGTTGAAGATGGGCGATGGAACAAAGCTGTCTTTGTTCCAATAGTCCTGGACGACAGCTTTCTCGGAGTGTTTCATCATCATACATATAGCGAGAAACGCGTACATCTCGTCCATGCCGTATCCTTCCATCGCGTGAAGCAGGTAATATGCCGCCGTCTATGAGGGCGTGGGCGTATGTGTTTGTCTCGGTCACAAGATGGTCCATGAACACATTGTCGAAATATGCCTGGAAATATTCCATGTCCCCCATATCATCACCGGTATACGGGAATAACGCTGTAACACCAACGTCAGTATCAACAAACGTTGGTATTTGGGGCACAAATGTGTCGCAATCCTCCCACACAAGTACACCAGGGGGTTTGGTGTAGGTGCCAACACCACCACGGCCACCAAAACCATGGCTATGTCGTCTGCTGCTGCTCCTGGAGCTGCGTGAGAGTATGCTTGACGCTGAGGCAGATTTCCGAACCGTAGGCCTACCACGAACACCCGATGTTGAGGGCCCACTGTCGTCATGCTGGGAGACACGCCGCCGCCTGCCTGCCTGCACGTGTTACTGAGGCAGCAAAACCCCGCCTGGTACCACCCCCCCACTGCTAGTACTGGGGTCGTCCACACTACTCGTATCAGAGCTAATGTCGCTGAACCCCGAGAACGATTCGTCACATGTACTATCACTGAATAATGCACTAGCACCTGGGGACATACATGATGGTTGTGATGATAACGGTGTTGACCCAGGGCGGCGAGACAGGCCGGGCGGGGAGCGTGTACCGTACACACTAGCCACATCATCCACTTCTGTTTCCCCCTCACTCGTATCGGACCTCTGTGTCATCTTTCTCAGGATCATAGTCCAGGTCATCATCCATAGCACCGTCGTCGTACAATATATCGCGAATTTCCTCCTCAGAGAGTCGTTTTCCATGACCGCGGATCGCTGTGGAAGGGGAGCTCGTTGACGATGCGTCAGACATGGTTACTGCTTGGGAACTGGGGCTCCCTACGGCCGCGGGGCATGCTGGGATTTTTTTTGAAGATGGCGGACGATCACTGGGGCCCCCAGCTACCCATTCCATACCCACGTCACCGCGCGCCACTTGTAAATTGGAAATGAAAAATACAAACACCGGGAGGCGCGTTGCGCACCCTAGGCCTGGGCCTGCAGGCGCGTTGTGCAGTTAAAGGGTTAAACGCCCCACCTGGGATAGGGGCAGCTATAGTACAGCCACGACTGATAGTTGCAAGACGACACTTAGAAAAAAAATTCAGGCCAACATTCTTGGGTGTTAGAGCGTCAGTATTGAGCAAGCCACCAAGGCTGGTGCACGCAACACGAGCTCACAGCACCGCTGTTCAGCTTGTGACCACAGCATCGCCTACAAATGCCATAATATATATGATACTGCTATTATTTAGCAGTGATAGTATTACTGAAGCCCCCTGACTGTTATAAAACTGACCAGGATTCTGATAAAAGCAGGATTGTGGTGATATTTAGTGCTGTGCTCCATGGAGGGAGGAGTAAGGCTGTGGAGGGAGGGTTGTGGCATTGTCTTCTAACTGTGTGTGGCCACCTTATATTGACTGCATTCACCATACCAGCTTAGTGGTTCACTATGGTGAACACAAATGTAGATACTTATATATAACGTGTGTATAGTGTGAGATAACAGCGAGAGTAGGTAGGTTGGGAGCCGCCATTTTGGTGAGGGAGGAGCGTTGTCTGCACGACTTGGCATGTTGTTTACTGGTGGCCACTATGGTCTTTGGGCACCATACCAACTTATTTGTACAGGTATGGTGAATAAAACAGGTAGATACTTATATATAATGTGTGTATATAGCATAATAACACCACAAACAATATTGTTGGAGGAGAAATATTAGTGCATCTGGCCCTGAGTGTGGCCGCCGATCAGCTGACTATTTGAGTAGCAACGTCTTTGTGCCTTTACTCACCATACAAGCTTCGATGTACAGTTATAGTGAACAAAACATGTAAATACGTATATATAACGTCTGTGTATAGTGAATAAATGCAAAAACAGTATTGTGGGAGGAGAATGAGGGCAAGTGAGGTGGTGTTGAGGGAGGGAGTGGCAGTGAGTGGCTTGCTGGTGTTTGGCGGTCACTCCTCGTTGCTTTTTGACTCGCATGACCAACTTAGTAGTTCGTTACGGTGAACAAAACATGCAGATACTTATATATAACCTGTGTATATAGTGTAACAATAGCAAAACTATTTGTTTATTGTTTTATGAACATCATAATTGATTCACTAATATGCACACCATAATTTTGAGTACAGCGATGGTTCACACATTTTATTATATAAATATACCACAATTCACTGTATGGAATAATATTACTGCAAAAAAACTAAGAAAAAATCAATCAGAGACATTGAAATAATTAGGTAATAATATATTTGTGGCAACTGCCGTCTGACAGCTCGGGCGGAGTAGACCTCGTCTAGCGAAGGCTCTGCCAACACACCCTTTTTTGCCACACTTCCCTACCCTATTGCGGCTAAAATATTCCACCTACGATTTTTTTGTTATTTTTTTGCTTGATCAGGGAACAAAAATGAACACTTCTATAAGACGAAAGAATTTTTTTGATTTTTGTTGTTGTTGCGCCTGTGGGTGTGAATTCCATTTGGGCCCCTAGCGGTTTGAGGGTTAACTAAGCTCCCTGACTGATCAACCCCCGACGACACTCATGGATCCATTTGGGTACAGTTTTTCATCAAATTCTGGCGCATGCACGGGCCGCACTGAGTTTAACATGTGTGAGAAAGCTGTATGAACGCGCAAGCCATAGATCAATAAGAACTCTTTGACCCAGCCTATGGCTTGCGCGTTCATGCAGCTTTCTCTCACATGTTAAACTCAGTGCGGCCAGTGCATACGGCAGAATTTGATGAAAAACTGTACCCAAATGGATCCATGAGTGTCGTCGGGGGTTGATCAGTCAGGGAGCTTAGTTAATAAGCACCAGGACTGACCAATCCTTATAGACGATCATTGGTGCGGTTGTCACGGTACTGTGTACGTTTAGGGGTGATCCTGGACGGCATGGGTTCGAATCCTGGCCGGGTCAAAGAGTTCTTAGTGATCTATGGCTTGCGCGTTCATGCAGCTTTCTCTCTCACACACATTATATATATATATATATATATATATATATATATATATATATATAATATATATATATATATATATATATATATATATATATATATATATATATATATATATATATATATATAATTAGTTTGGTAGCAGTCTTATTTGTAAACATATATTATTAAATATGACCGAAAAAGTAAGATTAATAATACTAACACGAATTTTCTCAATATTTCTTGTTTCTTTTCACTGTCGATGGTAATTGAAAAATCAATTCTCCAAAATTCATTTTTATTTCTAGTCTGATGCGACACTTGAACGTGTTTCGTAATAACTTATTACATTTTCAAAGACTTTAGTTTACACACTCGCAACTATAACCTGCAAACACTAAACAGAGTTCTACTATGCTATAATTTAAACGACTTTCATTTTATATACCTGCATTTGGGTGAGGTGATATGTTACAACAGTTTTGGATGAGGTGAAAACAAACTTTCAACACAAGACAGAACATGAAACAATGGGTATAATATTGGGTAAATTAAAGGGAAGAAGGGAAGTAACTGCAAAGGGCCTATTGGCCCATATTTCTTGATGCTTCTATATTGGTGCGGAGTCTTGAAGTGGGTAGAATATAGTTGTGCATTAATTGGCTGTTGAGTGCTGGTGTTGACTTCTTGATGTGTAGTGCCTCGCAGATATCAAGCCGCTGCTATCGCTGTATCTATCGATGATTTCTGTGTTTTTTGTTAAGACTTCTCTGGCGATGGTCTGGTTGTGGAAAGAGATTATATGTTCCCTAATGGAGCCCTCTTCCTTATGCATCGTTAATCGCCTGGAAAGAGATGTTGTTGTCTTGCCTATATACTGAGTTCTTTGAGGCTTACAGTCCCCAAGTGGGCATTTGAAGGCATAGACGACATTGGTCTCTTTTAAAGCGTTCTGCTTTGTGTCTGGAGAGTTTCTCATGAGTAGGTTGGTCGTTTTTTTAGTTTTATAGTAAATTGTCAATTGTATCTTCTGATTTTTGTCTGTAGGGATAACGTTCCTATTAACAATATCTTTCAGGACCCTTTCCTCCATTTTATGAGCTGTGGAAAAAAAGTTCCTGTAAAATAGTCTAATAGGGGGTACAGGTGTTGTGTTAGTTTTCTCTTCAGAGGTTGCATGGCGTTTCACTTCCTTCTTATGATGTCTTCAATGAAACCATTGGAGAAGCCGTTGTTGACTAGGACCTGCCTTACTCTACAGAGTTCTTCATCGACTTGCTTCCATCCTGAGCTGTGGCTGAGAGCACGGTCGACATAAGCGTTAACAACACTCCTCTTGTACCTGTCTGGGCAGTCACTGTTGGCATTGAGGCACATTCCTATGTTTGTTTCCTTAGTATAGACTGCAGTGTGGAAAACTCCGCTCCTTTCCATGACTGTTACATCTAGAAAGGGCAGCTTCCCATCCTTCTCCATCTCGTAAGTGAAACGCAGCACAGAATTCCGCTCGAATGCCTCCTTCAGCTCCTGCAGATGTCTAACATCAGGTACCTGTGTAAAAATGTCGTCAACATACCTGCAGTATATGGCCGGTTTCAAGTTCATGTCGACTAAGACCTTTTGTTCGATGGTACCCATGTAGAAGTTCGCAAACAGGACACCTAGGGGAGAACCCATGGGGACCCCATCTACTTGCTTATACATGTGCCCATCCGGGCTCAAGAAGGGTGCCTCTTTAGTACAAGCTTGGAGTAGTTTCCATTGAATGTTTTCTGGTATGTCAAGAGGAGTACAGGCCGGATCACGATACACTCTGTCCGCTATCATCCCGATTGTTTCATCCACAGCTACGTTGGTAAACAGTGATTCAACGTCCAACAAGGCTCTTATCCCTGTGGCCCATGTTCCCTGCAGTAAGTCAACAAATTCCTTTGGAGACTTCAGGCTGAAGGCGCAAGGGACATAAGGAGTCAGCAAGTCGTTGAGTCGCTTCGCCAGTCTGTACGTGGGTGTGGGTATCTGGCTGATGATTGGCTGAAGTGGGTTTCCAGGCTTGTGTGTCTTGACATTTCTATACACGTATCCAGGTTTGTATCCCCTAATAATCTTTGGCAGGTGGAGTCCGGATTTCTTGACATTCACAGTTTCCATCAATTTGTTGACCTTTGCTTTCAATTCGGCTGTAGTGTCCTTCGTTACCCTTTGGAATTTAGTTTGGTCAGAGAGTATGAGGTTCATTTTCACCAGATATTCATCTTTTTTAAGAATTACATATATTGGCGACTTGTCACCTCTCCTGACGACTATCTCCTTGTTCTCACGAAGGCTCTTAGCTGCCGCTTTGAGCTCGGGGGACAGTATGGTGCTTCTGTAGTTGCCTAAATTATTTCCTCCTTCTGCAATAAGTTCTGCTTGTAAGGTGTCTTTGGTGGTGACCTGCTTTTGTGTCTCGAGGTCGAATATGTCGTTGAGCAGGATCTCCAACTCCACTTTCCGGGCCATCTCACTTGGTCTGGACATAACGTGACAGTTTATACCCAGATTTAGAAGAGTGACTTGGTCCTCAGTGAGGTTGATTCCAGCAAGGTTCAGGAAGCCGTCTCTTGGTCGTGGAATTGCCATAGGTCCTCCATATAATGTTGTTAGTTTCTTGATTATCCTTGTTTCGATACTGAGATGATGTCGATCTGTGAGGATGTCGAGGTGTTGCTCGATACGAGTACGGAGGTTTTTGTCAATGTTGCTGTTTCTCCATTTGTTTGTAGCATGAAGTAGTTGCGTTTTTCGGTCATATTTAATAATATATATATATATATATATATATATATATATATATATATATATATATATATATATATATATATATATATATATATATATATATATAATATATATAATATATATATATATATATATATATATATATATATATAATATATATAATATATATATATATATATATATATATATATATATATATATATATATATATATATATATATATATATATATATTATTAAATATGACCGAAAAAGTAAGATTAATAATTCTAACACGAATTTTCTCAATCTTTCGTACATTTCTTTTCACTGTTGGAGGTAAATCAAAAATCAATTCTCCAAAATTCATTTTTATTTCTAGTCTGACGCGACACGTGCGCGTTTCGTAAAACTTATTACATTTTCAAAGACTTTTAGTTTACAAATACACAACTGAATAGAACTTACGCATCTCCGATTTTATATCTACATTTGAGTGAGGTGGATGGGGTGAGGTGGCATTAATAGGGTATTAATTTCATCAACACAAGACAGAACAAGAGGTGGCATTAAAAGGGTATTAATTTCATCAACACAGGACAGAACACGAAACAATGGGTATTGAATAGAAGTGTTTGTAGAAAGCCTATTGGTCCATATTTCTTGATGCTTCTATATTGGAGCGGAGTCTTGAGGTGGGTAGAATATAGTTGTGCATTAATTGGCTGTTGATTGCTGGTGTTGACTTCTTGATGTGTAGTGCCTCGCAAACGTCAAGCCGCCTGCTATCGCTGTATCTATCGATGATTTCTGTGTTGTTTACTAGGATTTCTCTGACGATGGTTTGGCAGTTCCACGACCAAGAGATGGCTTCCTGAACCTTGCAGGAATTAACCTCACTGAGGACCAAGTCACTCTCCTAAATCTGGGCATAAACTGTCATGTTATGTCCAGACCGAGTGAGATGGCCCGGAAAGTAG
Source organism: Procambarus clarkii (assembly GCF_040958095.1). NCBI lineage: Eukaryota > Metazoa > Arthropoda > Malacostraca > Decapoda > Cambaridae > Procambarus > Procambarus clarkii. The sequence continues at coordinate 45,578,732 of NC_091161.1, forward strand.
AGTTGGAAATTCTGTTGGACGACATATTCGACCTCGAGACACAAAAGAAGGTCACTACCAAAGATACCTTACAAGCAGAACTTATTGCAGAAGGAGGAAAGAATCGAGGCAATTACAGAAGCACCATACTGTCCCCCGAGCTCAAAGCGGCAGCTAAAAGCCTTCGTGAGAACAAGGAGATAGTTGTCAGGAGAGGTGACAAGTCGCCAATATATGTCATTCTTAAAAAAGACGAATATCTGGCGAAAATGAACATCATACTCTCTGACGAAACTAAGTTCCAAAGGGTAACGAAGGACACTACAGCCGAATTAAAAGCAAAGGTCAACAAACTGATCGAAACTGTGAACGCCAAGAAATCCGGACTCCACCTGCCAAAGATCATTGGGGAATATAAACCTGGATATGCGAATGGAAATGTCAAGACACACAAGCCTGGAAACCCACTTCGGCCAATCATTAGCCAGATACCCACACCCACGTACAGACTGGCGAAGCGACTCAACGGCCTGCTGACTCCTTATGTTCCCTGCGCCTTCAGCCTGAAGTCTCCAAAGGAATTTGTTGACTTACTGCGGGGCACATGGGCCACAGGGAAAAGAGCCTCGTTGGACGTAGAATCGCTGTTTACCAACGTACCTGTGGACGAGACAATCAGGATGATAGCCGACAGAGTGTATCGTGATCCAGCCTGTACTCCTCTTGACATACCAGAAAATATTCTGAGGAAACTACTCCAAGCTTGTACTAAAGAGGCACCCTTCTTGAGCCCGGATGGGCACATATATAAGCAAGTAGATGGGGTCGCCATGGGTTCTCCCCTAGGTGTCCTGTTTGCAAACTTCTACATGGGTACCATCGAGCAAAAAGTCTTAGTCGACATGAACTTGAAACCGGCCATATACTGCAGGTATGTTGACGACATTTTTACACAGGTACCTGATGTCAGACATCTGCAGGAGCTGAAGGAGGCATTTGAGCAGAGTTCCGTGCTGCGTTTCACCTACGAGATGGAAAAGGATGGGAAGCTGCCCTTTCTAGATGTAACAGTCATGGAAAAGAGCGGAGGTTTCCACACTGCAGTCTACACTAAGGAAACGAACATAGGAATGTGCCTAAATGCCAACAGCGACTGCCCAGACAGGTACAAGTGGAGTGTTGTTAACGCATATGTCGACCGTGCTCTCAGCCACAGCTCAGAATGGAAGCAAGTCGACGAAGAACTCTGTAGGGTAAGGCAGGTCCTAGTCAACAACGGCTTCTCCAATGGTTTCGTCGAAGACATCATAAGAAGGAAAGTGAAACGCCATGCAACCTCTGAAGAGACAAATAACACAACACCTATACCCCCTATTAGACTATTTTACAGGAACTTCTTTTCCACAGCTCATAAAACGGAGGAAAGGGTCCTGAAAGATATTGTTAATAGAAACGTTATCCCTACAGACAAAAATCAGATGATACAACTGACGATTTACTATAAAACCAGAAAAACGGCCAGCCTACTCATGAGAAACTCTCCAGACACAAAACAGAACGCTTTAAAAGAGACTAACGTCGTCTATGCCTTCAAATGCCCTCTTGGGGACTGTAAGCTCCAAAAAACCCAGTATATAGGCAAGACAACAACATCTCTTTCTAGGTGTTTAACGACGCATAAGCAACAGGGCTCCATTAAGGAACATATTATCTCTTCCCACAACCAAACCATCGCCAGAGAAATCCTAGTAAACAACACAGAAATCATCGATAGATACAGCGATAGCAGGCGGCTTGACGTTTGCGAGGCACTACACATCAAGAAGTCAACACCAGCATTCAACAGCCAATTAATGCACAACTATATTCTACCCACCTCAAGACTCCGCTCCAATATAGAAGCATCAAGAAATATGGACCAATAGGCTTTCTACAAACACTTCTATTCAATACCCATTGTTTCGTGTTCTGTCTTGTGTTGATGAAATTAATACCCTATTAATGCCACCTCTTGTTCTGTCTTGTGTTGATGAAATTAATACCCTATTAATGCCACCTCACCCCATCCACCTCACTCAAATGTAGATATAAAATCGGAGATGCGTAAGTTCTATTCAGTTGTGTATTTGTAAACTAAAAGTCTTTGAAAATGTAATAAGTTTTACGAAACGCGCTCGTGTCGCGTCAGACAAGAAATAAAAATGAATTTTGGAGAATTGATTTTTGATTTACCTCCAACAGTGAACAGAAATGAACAAAAGATTGAGAAAATTCGTGTTAGAATTATTAATCTTACTTTTTCGGTCATATTTAATAATATATGTCTACAGGAAAGACTGCTACCAAAATATGTAATATATATATATATATATATATACATATATATATATATATATATATATATATATATATATATATATATATATATATATATATATATATATATATGTCGTACCTAATAGCCAGAACGCACTTCTCAGCCTACTATGCAAGGCCCAATTTGCCTAATAAGCCAAGTTTTCATGAATTATTTGTTTTTCGACTACCTAACCTACCTAACCTAACCTAACCTAACTTTTTCGGCTACCTAACCAAACCTAACCTATAAAGATAGGTTAGGTTAGGTTAGGTAGGGTTGGTTAGGTTCGGTCATATAACTATGTTAATTTTAACTGCAATAATTTTTTTTTTTACCTCAGACACAATGAAATGGATAGCTTTATCATTTAATAAGAAAAAAATTTGAGAAAATAAATTAATTCGGGAAAACTTGGCTTATTAGGCAAATTGGGCCTTGCATAGTAGGCCGAGAAGTGCATTCTGGCTACTAGGTACGACATATATATATATATATATATATATATATATATATATATATATATATATATATATATATATATATATATTATATATATATATGTATATATATATGTCGTACCTAGTAGCCAGAACGCACTTCTCAGCCTACTATGCAAGGCCCGATTTACCTAATAAGCCAAGTTTTCCTGAATGAATATATTTTCTCTAATTTTTTTCTTTTGAAATGATGAAGCTACCCATTTCATTATGTATGAGGTCAATTTTTTTTATTGGAGTTAAAATTAACGTAGATATATGACCGAACCTAATCAACCCTACCTAACCTAACCTAACCTATCTTTATAGGTTAGGTTAGGTTAGGTAGCCGAAAAAGTTAGGTTAGGTTAGGTAGGTTAGGTAGTCGAAAAACAATTAATTCATGAAAACTTGGCTTATTAGGCAAATTGGGCCTTGCATAGTAGGCATAGAAGTGCGTTCTGGCTACTAGGTACGACATATATATATATATATATATATATATATATATATATATATATATATATATATATATATATATATATATATATATATATATATATACAGGCATACCTCAGTTTAAGAGTTTAATTGGTTCCTGGAGACGCCTCGTATTCCGAAAACTCGCATTCCGAAGCTAATTTCCCATAAGAAATAAAGGGAAATGAATTAATCCGTTCCTGACTACCCCAAAAACCCCACATCAAACTAAATTTTTATACCTAATTCATCTAAATAAACCTACAAAACTATGTTCAAGTTATTACTTACCTTGCTGTTGAATGCTGTAGGCGTATGGAAGATGGTGAGGAGGTGGGAGGAAGAGAGGAGTTACTGTTTGGAAGGGGAGTCCCCTTCCATTATCACATCAGGCAGTGAAGACTTCACTGGTATGCACACTCTGGCACATTTTGCCTGCATACCACTAGGACTTGCTTGTTTTACTAAGAATTTGTCTAATGACACTTGTTTTTCCCTACATTTTAACACTTGTCTGTAGTAAGACATCACATTATCATTTAAAAGGTCAATGAAACGGCCTGCTACAGCTTTATCTGGGTGAGTTTTTTCAACAAAACTTTGCAGTTCTTCCCATACTTCACACATTTTCTTAATCAAGACGGGACATCCTCTACTGCCTCTACTCACAGCTATTTTCTTAGGTTGAACCTTACTAATGGCTTTCTTGAGACCCATGGCAAGATATATAATGACAACTTTTATGCTCAAATGGACAAAAAAAACGATAAAAAACTGTAAATCTTCGTGAAGAATTCAGGTGGGATAGTCACTGGACACGAGACACTGGTAAACTGAGGCGCGATCGCCATGCCACCACGCGCCAGTCGGCCTGTACACGTATCAACAAACTCGTGTCCCGAGGTAACCCTCGCCTTCCGAGACATATTTTAGGAGTAAATCCTGCTCGTCTTCCGAAAAACTCGCATACGGGGACATTTGGACCTGTAAATTTGTAGACCTCATCCTGGAAACATTCTTGTATCAACATGTTAAACAAGCTACGAGGATGAGGGAAGGGGACGTTCCCTCCATGCTATATTTGATATTTGCCAGGAAGGAGGAAGAGATATTTGACATTCAGTACCTTCCTCCCTTGGGTAAAAGTGACCATGTCTTTTTGGGAATAAAGTATGCAATGCGTTATAAGCTGGAAGAAAATAAGGAGGTTGAAGCAGTTGAAAAACCAGACTTCAGGAGAGGACATTATGGTGTCCTTAGAAATTTTTTTTAGTGAGTATAATTGGACAGACTTGATGCTAGGCAAGGAAGTGAATGAGATGTATGGCAAGTTTTGTGAAATATATGATAAAGGCACAAAAAAATTTATACCAAAACAGAGATGCAGAACTAGGAAACAGGATTGGTTCAATAGAAATTGCGAGAGGGCTAGAGACCGAAAGACACAAAAATGGAATCAATACAGGAAGAGGCCGAACCCCCAAACATACCAGCGATACAAAGATGCGAGAAACAACTACACGGCAGTGAGGAGAGAGGCAGAAAGAAATTTTGAAAAAGGGATTGCGGACAAATGTAAAACAGAACCAGGTCTATTCTATAAATTCATAAACAACAAATTGCAGGTAAAGGATAATATTCAGAGGTTGAAAATGGGAAATAGATTCACGGAAGATGAAAAGGAAATGTGTGAAACACTAAACGAAAAGTTCCAAAGTGTGTTTGTACAAAATGAAATCTTTAGGGAACCAGATACAAAAAGAATTCCAGAGAACAACATAGAACACATAGAGGTGTCTAGAGACGAAGTGGAAAAAATGCTCAAGGAGCTCGGTAAGAACAAAGCAGCTGGCCCAGATGGCGTTTCACCATGGGTTCTGAGAGAATGTGCATCTGAGCTCAGCATTCCACTTCACCTGATCTTTCAGGCATCCCTGTGTACAGGAATCGTAGCAGACGGGTGGAAACAGGCTAACATAGTTCCAATCTACAAAAGTGGCAGCAGGGAAGACCCCCTCAATTATAGACCTGTATCATTGACAAGTGTAATAGTGAAAGTATTGGAAAAACTAATCAAAACTAAATGGGTAGAACACCTAGAGAGAAATGATATAATATCAGACAGACAGTATGGTTTTCGATCTGGAAGATCCTGTGTATCGAATTTACTCAGTTTCTATGATCGAGCCACAGAGATATTACAGGAAAGAGATGGTTGGGTTGACTGCATCTATCTGGACCTAAAAAAGGCTTTCGACAGAGTTCCACATAAGAGGTTGTTCTGGAAACTGGAAAATATTGGAGGGGTGACAGGTAAGCTTCTATCATGGATGAAAAATTTTCTGACTGATAGAAAAATGAGGGCAGTAATCAGAGGCAATGTATCGGAATGGAGAAATGTCACAAGTGGAGTACCACAGGGTTCAGTTCTTGCACCAGTGATGTTTATTGTGTACATAAATGATCTACCAGTTGGTATACAGAATTATATGAACATGTTTGCTGATGATGCTAAGATAATAGGAAGGATAAGGAATTTAGATGACTGTCATGCCCTTCAAGAAGACCTGGACAAAATAAGTATATGGAGCACCACTTGGCAAATGGAATTTAATGTTAATAAATGTCATGTTATGGAATGTGGAATAGGAGAACATAGACCCCACACAACCTATATATTATGTGAGAAATCTTTAAAGAATTCTGATAAAGAAAGAGATCTAGGAGTGGTTCTAGATAGAAAACTATCACCTGAGGACCACATAAAGAATATTGTGCAAGGAGCCTATGCTATGCTTTCTAACTTCAGAATTGCATTTAAATACATGGATGGCGATATACTAAAGAAATTGTTCATGACTTTTGTTAGGCCAAAGCTAGAATATGCAGCTGTTGTGTGGTGCCCATATCTTAAGAAGCACATCAACAAACTGGAAAAGGTGCAAAGACATGCTACTAAGTGGCTCCCAGAACTGAAGGGCAAGAGCTACGAGGAGAGGTTAGAAGCATTAAATATGCCAAAACTAGAAGACAGAAGAAAAAGAGGTGATATGATCACTACATACAAAATAGTAACAGGAATTGATAAAATCGACAGGGAAGACTTCCTGAGACCTGGAATTTCAAGAACAAGAGGTCATAGATTTAAACTAGCTAAACACAGATGCCGAAGAAATATAAGAAAATTCACCTTCGCAAATAGAGTGGTAGACGGTTGGAACAAGTTAAGTGAGAAGGTGGTGGAGGCCAAGACCGTCAGTAGTTTCAAAGCGTTATATGACAAAGAGTGCTGGGAAGACGGGACACCACGAGCGTAGCTCTCATCCTGTAACTACACTTAGGTAATTACTCGCATTCCGAGGTACCACTGTATATATATATATATATATATTTTATTAAATATGACCGAAAAACGCAACTACTTTATGCTACAAACAAATATATATATATATATATATAGTCCTGGGGACCATTCAGGCTTGTTCGCATTTGTGTTCCTCACGTGTGCCCCAAAGAATGAGGTGATTTGGTGAAATGCTATGCCCAAGATTACCATCCGAGTTGCCGTCGGGGAAGTGGCTCAAATAGCCTCGGCTATCACTTCCTTTTGACAGCCGTGATGGTCAAGGGGATTAAGGCGCCCTGTAGTTACCAGTTGCGTTGCTCCTGGGAGTATGGGTTCGAGTCACTTCTGGGGTGTGAGTTTTCATTCGCATATAGTCCTGGGGACCATTCAGGCTTGTTCGCATATATATATATATATATATATATATATATATATATATATATATATATATATATATATATATATATATATAGTGATGGTGTCCCACTCCTATATTTCTTCCTTCCCAGCTTAGAAGAGTCATATTCCCGTAGCCTAAGTAGTCTCTGATGTCCAGGGAACATTTTCATGTGTGGGAAAGCGTGGAGCGTGATTGAGCTGGCTGTAAATTGGCCAGCTAAGTTTGATAATGCAAGGGGATTACGCCCTTTTGGGGTACAATATGGTGCCGGGCCATCCTGTTTCCCGTCAAGACGTCATGACGCCTTCCGGCACCTGATTGGCCAGGTAAGGTCACGTGCCGGAAGTGACCAATAACGAGAGCCCTCGGGCGGTGTGACGTCACGAGGCGGAGGGCTCTCGGGGCGGCTGGCGCCTGGGCGAGAGAGTAGATCACGAGCCGCCATAGAGTGAGGATGCGCTCAAGTGAGCTCCAGATCTAGAGAGCCCTTACCAGTAGATTTAAGCTTCGCTTAGATTCTGCAGTTTGAGAGGCCATCCAAGTTCCGTGGAGTGCCCAGAAGCAAGGACGGGCCAGATTAGAGAGCCAAGAGCTCTATCAAGAGTCTGCAGCAGAGGGAACGTTGGGCTGGGGACGTCTGGGACGCCCAGAGGACTACGTATTACACATCAAGTGAAAAGCTACGGCCGGGCCAAATCTACTGGCAGTGAGGCGAGGGGAAGCTGTGCTGGACTGCGAGGTGTCGACAGTGCCCGTGAGAGTGAGGACGACGACAGAGGTACCTGTCTCCAGTACCCCGGAGAAGAGGAAGACAGTACCTGTTGGGAATGAGCACGGCGAAGACGCGATACCACGAGGACGACGGAGGAACCCGTGTGTGTGGGAACTGAATGTCGGCAGACCAGAAGCCAGAACCAGGAACCTCATCATCCCTCAACAAAGGACGAGTCAGCTTCGTGGTTGGAATGAAATAAGGTAGATAATTCTCCCTCCCTTTACCCCTTTTGATCTAAGCAAGCTAGGGTATTTTATATGTTGTGAACATTTCTACTTATCATTTTATTGTCTAAGTGACAGAATGTTAGGCTAGGAGCCAAGAGCTCATTTAGGCATGAGTTGGTGCATGTGAGCATTAATGCGGTGATGTTAGTGTTCCTGGAGGTGGTAGCTGGTGTGCAAGGAGCCAGCAACGAACTCTGAAACGCCCAGCTGATCGTATTGCTAGAGGCGTAGGAGAGTCACAACGTTTCTGACAGTTGGAGCCGTCAGCTGATCGTGCTGCCAGAGGCTAAAGGTGTGTGCCCACGGCTTGAGGTGTGGACCCAGTCAGCTGACCGTGTTGCCAGAGACGTGTCAAGAGGAGTGATGCCACCAGCAGACGACTCCACTTATAGACATTTCCTTATGCAATTTATATGTATATAAATATATCTTTGCTTCAGTAAACTTATAAAATAAATGATGAGTTGAGCCTCCATTCTCTAGGGAAATATATATATATATATATATATATATATATATATATATATATATATATATATATATATATATATATATATATATATATATATATATATATATAATATTGAGTGAGATCATTTTATGACACCTTGCACTGCATGTGACATTGCATCCTTAATTAAGATAACCAATAAGACCACTGACGTGTTGCTGGGACACGAGTCTAAACACCCAACTGGCGACCTCAGAGCAGACCAGATATCAAAGAAAGAGAGGGAACCTCCCAGTGTCAGGACGGGCAGGTTCAGGTGAGTTATAGGAGGCTTGAACCTCCCCACTCGCTAGGGGTGTACAAGGCCAGCCCGTGGCCGACTAGGGGAGCCCCGGGGCAGACAGTGGTGCCAGGAACTGAGGGGCTAAGACCCGTGGGAGCAACCCCAACCACAGGTTGGAAGGGGGTGAACCCTGACAGTGGCGACCTTGCCAGGATACATCGAACAACAGTGGACAAAGGATTGCAAGTGCAGGGCATGTGTATTAAGGTCGATATTGGTCTCGGTTTACACTGCTCACTAGTGTATTCCTTGTATACAGTTACTCAATAGTCTAGAGATGGAGGATGACAGAGTAAGGAGTTTATTGAGTCGAGGGACAAGCAGGTGTTGGAAGAGTGCACCAAGGCTCAGCTGCAGCTAGTGGCGGACCATTTTGGGTTGAGATTGAGGTCCTCCAGGGTGGCGGAGCATTGGATTGAGATCATGGCTCAGCTCAAGGCCCAAGAGGAGACTTCCAGGGAAGGACCACCCCAAGTACCTGCCAGTGTTGGTGGGAATCGGAGCGACGAAGGTAGCAGTAGGGGATCCAGCGGTAGTAGCAGGAGAAGCATGAAGCTGGAGATAATTAAAATGCAGCTTGAAGCTCAGCTGAAGCGGGAGGAGCGCAAAGCTCAGCTAAAGCGGAAGGAACGCGAGGCTCAGCTGAAGCGTGAGGAGCGCGAAGCCAAACTGCAACGAGAGGAAGGAGAAAGACAACTGCAACGGGAAGAAATAAAAGCGAAGAAGGAGGTTGAGATGCATCGGGCAGAGCGCGGGCTGCCCTTGGTGTCTGCTCAGCGGGATGATCCCAAGGTCCGGGAATGCGACCTACCAACCTTTGACCCTCTAGAGGCCGAAGCTTTCTTCGACCATTTTGAGAGGATAGCAACATTGAAGGAATTGCCGGAAGAGGATTGGGCTGCGTTAGTGCAGAGTAGGTTGACTGGCGAGGCCAGGGAAGCTATACTGTCTCCACTCGATCATCCGGACTATATGGGAAGGACCCCCAGCCGGATTATCACATTTTTCAGATAATGGTACTTTTTCACCCACGAGTCCATAAGTGACCATTTCCAACTATTTTTATACTACAAACAACATAATTTGAATTGCCTTGTCACATATAATTATTAAATATTCAACTAGAAACCTCAACTTACCTTGTTGGTGTTCGTCTTCTTGATTGATGCCACACATCTTGAAGTTAAAAATTCTTAACAATTTACGTAACCTATATTAACACAACACAAAAATTAACACTTAAAATTACTGTACAGTTCATTAAGCAAAGTTAGTTTTGACTGCCAGCTGCTGAAGCCTCACTGGTTAAAGGCATTTGGGTTGCCTGTGAGGCCTCACTTGTTGAGGGCGCTTGCTTGCGCCTCACTTGATGAAGCACTTGCATGCCCTCACTTGTTATAGGCACTTGGCTTGCCTGTGACGCCTCACTTGTTAAACGTGCTTGCTTGCACCTCACTTGTTGAAGGCGCTTGGCTTGCCTGTGAAGCCTCACTTCTTGAAGGCATTTGGCTTGCCTGTGACGTCTCGCTTGTTGAAGGCGCTTGCTTGCGCCTCACTTCATGAAGCGCTTGCATGCCCTCACTTGTTGAAGGCGCTTGGCTTGCCTGTGGTGCCCCACTGGTTGAACAACACGTAACTTGTCTTTAATTGCTAGGACAACCTTCTTCCTCTTAACACCTCCAGAACGATTGATGCTGCTACCAGACATAGTCTTGGCCAAAAATGTTCAAAGTTACCATGAAAATAAAAAAGTTATTTAAAAAATATTTCACTAATGGCGCAGCACTGTGTATAACACAAGGGACGGACGCACATGGGTTGACCAGTGTTGGACGGGTCCACTTGGGGTGGGGCAGCTATAGCACCTTACGTAGGCCGCCAGGAGGAAAAAAAATCACAATATTTTTTAAGGAAACTTCAGCTTGTGCACATTGCTTTTAGGAAACTTGTTTATTTATTACATAATTACTAGTACTTATTTCATTTGTTTTTGGCTATGATTAATTGTTCTAAAATTAATGGTAATTCCTGTTCCCAGGTGGTCCCTCTCGACGCACTCCTCCCACCCTCCCAACACCACCCACCCACCCCACCTCCTCCTCCACCATGCATCTAGAGCCACAGACGGGATTAATACCGCATGGCCGAATTTTCATCCGGCCAAACCAGCTTTTATCCGGTTCCTGTGGCCATTTTGGCCGGATGTTGTGATAACTTTATCCGATCACGATTTTGGCCATATAAGGGCATTTTCCGGATGTTTGAATCCCGGATAATCGCGGGGTTACAGTATATATATATATATATATATATATATATATATATATATATATATATATATATATATATATTTATATATTTATATATATATATATATATATATATATATATATATATATATATATTATATATAATATATATAAATATATACATGAATATATATATATATATATATATATATATATATATATATCAAACTGAAAACTCACACCCCAGAAGTGACTCGAACCCATACTGCCAGGAGCACTCTGCTAGCATACAGGACACCTTAACCGCTCGACCAACATGACCGGACAAAAGAGGATGGTAGCCGAGGCTATTTCCATCCACCCGCCGCAACCCGTTCTCGCAAATTCGTAAAGTCAATATTGACTTATTAACTACGTGCATAGGTGATATACTAAACATAATAGATACCCTTAAAAAGATTCATAGAAAACACCGACCTTACCTAACCTTGTTAGTATCTTAAGATAAGCATCTTATTGCTTCGTAATTACAATTATTACTTAACCTATACCTATTATAGGTTAGGTAATAATTGTAATTACGAAGCAATAAGATGCTTATCTTAACATACTAAGTAGGTTAGGTAAGGTCGGTGTTTTCTATGTATCTTTTTAAGGGTATCTATTATGTTAAGTATGTCACCTATGCACATATTTAATAAGTCAATATTGACTTATTAAATTTGCGAGAACGGGTTGCCCGCCGGCACTCGGTTGGTAATCTTGAGCATGGTATTTTATCAAATCACCTCATTCTTTGGGGCACACGTGAGAAACACAAATGCGAACAAACCTGAATGGGCCCCAGGACTATATGCAACTGAAAACTCACACCCCAGAAGTGACTCGAACCCATACTGCCAGGAGCACTCTGCTGGCGTACAGGATGCCTTAACCGCTCGACCAACGCGACTGGACAAAAGAGGATGGTAGCCGAGGCTATTTCCATCCCCCCGCCGGCACTCGGTTGGTAATCTTGGGCATGGTATATTATCAAATCACCTCATTTTTTGGGCACACGTGAGGAACACAAATGCAAACAAGCCTGAATGGTCCCTAGGACTATATGCAACTGAAAACTCTCACCCCAGAAGTGACTCGAACCCATACTGCCAGGAGCACTCTGCTCACGTACAGGACACCTTAACTGCTCGACCAACATAACTGGACAAAAGAGGATGGTAGCCGAGGCTATTTCCATCCCCCCCGCCAGAACTCGGTTGGTAATCTTGGGCATGGTATTTTATCAAATCACCTCATTCTTTGGGGCACACGTGAGGAAGGTGTCCTGTACGCCAGCAGAGTGCTCCTGGCAGTATGAGTTCGAGTCACTTCTGGGGTGTGAGTTTTCAGTTGCATATAGTCCTGGGGACCATTTAGGCTTGTTCGCATTTGTGTTCCTCACGTGTGCCCCAAAGAATGAGGTGATTTGATAAAATACTGGCAGCAGGTTTTCTTTTAAACATGCCTCACTGAATATGACCGCATATTCTGTATTTACTATCTTCTGATTTAGGGCTTTTATCCCTCAACTAATTTTCTAGCATCAGGGCTTAGCTGAAAGAGGAGTTCTCTAAAACTCATTTTCGTTATTTTAAGGTAAAGAAAAAAGTGAATTACTATAGAATGTATTACATTTATTTATACAATTTGCACAACGTTTCAAACCTCCTTGGTTCATTCTCAAGTGAAAAGAAATTACAGAACTCTTTAATTTATACCAGTACGGGGTCAGGTGATAAAACAAGTACAATAAAGGAAAAGGCAAGAGGATAAATGGGGGATGAAGCACATACAAAGATTAATCAGGTGTAATAGGCCTGTTATGTTGAGCAGTGTCTTCTGTGTGGGCATCGTTATATTCCGGTCTTGTCCTTACTCTCATGGTGGGTAGAATAAATAGTTCCGTGATTTGGGTGTTCATGGTAGGTTTTTCTATTTTTATGTGAATTACTTCAAGAATTTATAATCTTCTTACATCTTGGGTTTTGTCTATTATACAGGTATTTTTGTTCAACATTTCTCTTGTTAGAGTGATGTCATGGGCTTGTCTCATGTGATTCCTGGGGCCACCGGATTGAAGATGACAGGTCAAACGCCTCGTCAGCTTGGTCGACGTCATACCTATGTACTTAGATTGAAGGTTACATCCTTCGTGGGGGCAAGTGTACATGTATACAACGCTTGACTGCTGTAGAGGGTTCTCCGTCAGCTTCGGGCTGTTTTTAATGAGGAGGAGGTCGGTAGTCTTCTTTGTTTTATAGAATATGATCAGGTCTATGTTTTGGTCAGGAATAGTGCTTTCTACTCCTTTACGAATTATGTCCTTCATTATTCTTTCTTATTCTTTATGTTCACTATGCATAGTTGATTTGTAATATAATTTTATTGGAGATGTTGTGGTTTCTGTACTAGGTTCAGGCTTGTACCATTGGTCCAGGTGTCTTCTTATAGCGGTGTTTATTTCTGTGTTGCTATATCCGTTATTCACCAGTACCTGAGTTATTCTTTCAAACTCTCTACTTACATTGCTCCATTCAGAGCAGTGTGTAAGCGCTCGACGAATATAAGCATTGAGAACACTGGTTTTGTATCTTTGAGGGCATTCACTCTTACCGTTCAGACGTAATCCTATGTTGGTAGGTTTTGTATATACACTGGTGCTTAAAGAGTTTCCTGTTTTTGTTATTAGTACATCTAAGAAAAGCACACTGTTATTTTCACTATTTTCATGTGTAAATCGGAGTACTGACTCTCTCTCTCTCTAGATGACTTTTCAGATCAATTAGTTCATCTGAGTTTTTTACTATGACGAATATGTCTTCTACATAACGGCAGTATACAGTTGGTTTTTGTCTACTACTGAAGACTCTATCTTCGATGGTTCCCATGGAAAAATTAGCGAATAACACTCCTAAGGGGGAGCCCATTGCTACTCCGTCTATTTGTAGATACATGTCCCCTTTCGGACTGATGAAAGGAGCTAACTTTGTACATGCCTCGAGAAGGCTCTTCAAATGTGGCTCGGGTATGTCTAATTTGGGGATGCTCTTGTCTCTGTATACTCTGTCCAGTATCATTTCTATGGTTGTGTCGACTGGGACATTGGTAAATAGGGATTCGACGTCCAGGGAAGCAATGATTCCATTAGGCTGTGTAGTTTTGATTAATTCTAGGAAATCTGCTGATGACTGTAGACTATAGTTGCTAGGAGTTTATGGAGTTAGTAGTTCATTAAGTATTTTTGCCAGGTGATTGATTGGAGTTGGTATTTGGCTGATTATTGGACATAGTGGGTTACCCGGTTTGTGTGTGTGTGTGTGTGTGTGTGTGTATATATATATATATATATATATATATATATATATATATATATATATATATATATATATATATATATATATATATATGTCGTACCTAGTAGCCAGAACGCACTTCTCAGCCTACTATGCAAGGCCCAATTTGCCTAATAAGCGAAGTTTTCATGAAATAATGGTTTTTCGTTTACCTAACCTACCTAACCTAACCTAACCTAACGTTTTCTGCTACCTAACCTAACCTAACCTATAAAGATAGGTTAGGTTAGGTTAGGTAGGGTTGGTTAGGTTCGGTCATATATCTACGTTAATATTAACTCCAATAAAAAAAAATTGCCCTAATACATAATGAAATAGGTAGCTTTATCATTTCATCAGAAAAAAATTAGAGAAAATATAATATTTCAGGAAAACTTGGCTTATTAGGCAAATCGGGCCTTGCATAGTAGGCTGAGAAGTGCGTTCTGGCTACTAGGTACGACATATATATATATATATATATATATATATATATATATATATATATATATATATATATATATATATATATATATATATATATATATATATATGACAATGTCAGACCACGGAGGAAAAATGAAACAGGAAATTTCCTTAAGTACTTTCGTATATTAAATACATCTTCAGAAGGTCCGAAATATACGAAAGTACTTAAGGAAATTTCCTGTTTCATTTTTCCTCCGTGGTCTGACATTGTCACATTCTTAATCACGTGTTTATTTTCGTGATATACACATATATATATATATATATATATATATATATATATATATATATATATGTCGCACCTAGTAGCCAGAATGCACTTCTCAGCCTACTATGCAAGGCCCAATTTGCCTAATAAGCCAAGTTTTCATGAATTAATGTTTTTTCGACTACCTAACCTTCCTAACCTAACCTAACTTTTTCTGCTACCTAACCTAACCTAACCTAACCTATAAAGATAGGTTAGGTAACCTAACCTAACCTATAAAGATAGGTTAGGTAACCTAACCTAACCTATAAAGATAGGTCAGGTTAGGTAAGCTTGGTTAGGTTCGGTCATATATCTACGTTAATTTTAACTCCAATAAAAAAAATTGACCTCATACATAATGAAATGGGTAGCTTTATCATTTCATAAGAAAAAAAATAGAGAAAATATATTAATTCAGGAAAACTTGGCTTATTGGGCAAATCGGGCCTTGCATAGTAGGCTGAGAAGTGCGTTCTGGTTACTAGGTACGACATATATATGTCGTACCTAGTAGCCAGAACGCACTTCTCGGCCTACTATGCAAGGCCCGATTTGCCTAATTAGCCAAGTTTTCATGAATTAATTGTTTTTCGACTACCTAACCTACCTAACCTAACCTAACTTTTTCGGCTACCTAACCTATAAAGATAGGTTAGGTTAGGTTAGGTAGGGTTGGTTAGGTTCGGTCATATATCTACATTAATTTTAACTCCAATAACAAAAAATTGACCTCATACATAATGAAATGGGTAGCTTTATCATTTCATAAGAAAAAAAATAGAGAAAATATAATAATTCAGGAAAACTTGGCTTATTAGGCAAATCGGGCCTTGCATACTAGGCCGAGAAGTGCATTCTGGCTACTAGGTACGACATATATATATATATATATATATATATATATATATATATATATATATATATATATATATATATATTAAATATGACCGAAAAAGTAAGATTAATAATTCTAACACGAATTTTCTCAATCTTTCGTACATTTCTTTTCACTGTTGGTGGTAATTCAAAAATCAATTCTCCAAAATTCATTTTTATTTCTAGTCTGACGCGACACTTGAGTGCGTTTCATAAAACTTATTACATTTTCAAAGACTTTAGTTTACACATACACAACTGAATAGAACTTACACATCTCCGATTTGTTTATATCTACATTTGAGTGAGGTGGATGGGGTGAGGTGGTATTTAGTAGAGTATTAAATTCATCAATACAAGACAGAACACGAAACATTGGGTATTGAATGGAAGTGATTGTAGAAAGCCTATTGGTCCATATTTCTTGATGCTTCTATATTGGGGCGGAGTCTTGAGGTGGGTAGAATATAGTTGAGCATTAATTGGCTGTTGATTGCTGGTGTTGACTTCTTAATGTGTAGTGCCTCGCAAACGTCAAGCCGTCTGCTATCGCTGTATCTATCGATGATTTCTGTGTTGTTTACTAGGATTTCTCTGGCGATGGTTTGGTTGTGGGAAGAGATTATATGTTCCTTAATGGAGCCCTGTTGCTTATGCATCGTTAAACGCCTAGAAAGAGATGTTGTTGTCTTGCCTATATACTGGGTTTTTTGAGGCTTACAGTCCCCAAGAGGGCATTTGAAGGCATAGACGACGTTGGTCTCTTTTAAAGCGTTCTGCTTTGCGTCCGGAGAGTTTCTCATGAGTAGGCTGGCCATTTTTCTGGTTTTATAGAAAATCGTCAGTTGTATCTTCTGATTTTTGTCTGTAGGGATAACGTTTCTACTGACAATATCTTTCAGGAGCCTTTCCTCCGTTTTATGGGCTGTGGAAAAGAAGTTCCTGTAAAATAGTCTAATAGGGGGTATAGGTGTTGTGTTAGTTTATATATATATATATATATATATATATATATATATATATATATATATATATATATATATATATATATATATGTCGTACCTAGTAGCCAGAACGCACTTCTCAGAATACTATTCAGGGCCCCGATTTGCCTAATAAGCCAAGTGTTCATGAATTAATTGTTTTTCGACTACCTAACCTACCTAACCTAACCTAACTTTTTCGGCTACCTAACCTAACCTAACCGTTAAAGATAGGTTAGGTTAGGTTAGGTAGGGTTGGTTAGGTTCGGTCATATATCTACGTTAATATTAACTCCAATAAAAAAAATTGACCTCATACATAATGAAATGGGAAGCTTTATCACTTCATAAGAAAAAAATTAGAGAAAATATATTAATTCAGGAAAACTTGGCTTATTAGGCAAATCGGGCCTTGCATAGTAGGCTGAAAAGTGCGTTCTGGCTGCTAGGTACGACATATATATATATATATATATATATATATATATATATATATATATATATATATATATATATATATATATATATATGTATATGTATATATATATATATATATATATATATATATATATATATATATATATATATATTTATATGTAAGTATATATATATATATATATATATATATATATATATATATATATATATATATATATATATATATATATATATATATATATGTATATATATATATATATATATATATATTAGTATATTTTGGTAGCAGTCTTTCCTGTTGACATATATTATTAAATATGACCGAAAAAGTAAGATTAATAATTCTAACACGAATTTTCTCAATCTTTCGTACATTACGCTTCACTGTTGGAGGTAAATCAAAAATCACTTCTCCAAAATTCATTTTTATTTCTAGTCTGACGCGACACGGGCGCGTTTCGTAAAACTTATTACATTTTCAAAGACTTCACAAATACACAACTGATTAGAACGTATCTCTGATTTTATATCTACATTTGAGTGAGGTGGGAGGGGTGATGTGGCATTAACACAAGACAGAACAAGAGGGGATATTAATAGGGTATTAAAAGTATCAACACAAGACAGAACAGAAACAATGGGTATTGAATAGAAGTGTTTGTAGAAAGCCTATTGGTCCATATTTCTTGATGCTTCTATATTGGAGCGGAGTCTTGAGGTGGGTAGAATATAGTTGTGCAATAATTGGCTGTTGATTGCTGGTGTTGACTTCTTGATGTGTAGTGCCTCGCAAACGTCAAGCCGCCTGCTATCGCTGTATCTATCGATGATTTCTGTGTTGTTTATTAGGATTTCTCTGGCGATGGTTTGGTTATGGGAAGAGATTATATGTTCCTTAATGGAGCCCTGTTGCTTATGCATCGTTAAACGCCTAGAAAGAGATGTTGTTGTCTTGCCTATATACTGGGTTTTTTGGAGCTTACAGTCCCCAAGTGGGCATTTGAAGGCATAGACGACATTAGTCTCTTTTAAAGCGTTCTGTTTTGTGTCTGGAGAGTTTCTCATGAGTAGGCTGGCCGTTTTTCTGGTTTTATAGTAAATCGTCAGTTGTATCCTCTGATTTTTGTCTGTAGGGATAACGTTTCTATTAACAATATCTTTCAGGACCCTTTCCTCCGTTTTATGAGCTGTGGAAAAGAAGTTCCTGTAAAATAGTCTAATAGGGGGTATAGGTGTTGTGTTAGTTGTCTCTTCAGAGGTTGCATGGCTTTTCACTTTCCTTCTTATGATGTCTTCGATGAAACCATTGGAGAATCCGTTATTGACTAGGACCTGCCTTACCCTACAGAGTTCTTCGTCGACTTGCTTCCATTCTGAGCTGTGGCTGAGAGCACGGTCGACGTATGCGTTAACAACACTCCTCTTGTACCTGTCAGGGCAGTCGCTGTTGGCATTTAGGCACATTCCTATGTTTGTTTCCTTAGTATAGACTGCAGTGTGGAAACCTCCGCCCTTTTCCATGACTGTTACATCTAGAAAAGGCAGCTTCCCATCCTTTTCCGTCTCGTAAGTGAAACGCAGCACGGAACTCTGCTCAAATGCCTCCTTCAGCTCCTGCAGATGTCTGACATCAGGTACCTGTGTAAAAATGTTGTCAACATACCTGCAGTATATGGCCGGTTTCAAGTTCATGTTGACTAAGACTTTTTGCTCGATGGTACCCATGTAGAAGTTTGCAAACAGGACACCTAGGGGAGAACCCATGGCGACCCCATCTACTTGCTTATACATGTGCCCATCCGGGCTCAATAAGGGTGCCTCTTTAGTACAAGCTTGGAGTAGTTTCCTCAGAATACTTTCTGGCATGTCAAGAGGAGTACAGGCTGGATCACGATACACTCTGTCGGCTATCATTCCGATTGTCTCGTCCACAGGTACGTTGGTAAACAGCGATTCTACGTCCAACGAGGCTCTTATCCCTCTGGCCCGTGTGCCCCGCAGTAAGTCCACAAATTCCTTTGGAGACTTCAGGCTGAAGGCGCAAGGAACATAAGGAGTCAGCAGGCCGTTGAGTCGCTTTGCCAGTCTGTACGTGGGTGTGGGTATCTGGCTAATGATTGGCCAAAGTGGGTTTCCAGGCTTGTGCGTCTTGACATTTCCATACGCATATCCAGGTTTATATTCCCCAATGTTCTTTGGCAGGTGGAGTCCGGATTTCTTGGCGTTTACAGTTTCGATCAGTTTGTTGACCTTTGCTTTTAATTCGGCTGTAGTGTCCTTCGTTACCCTTTGGAACTTAGTTTGGTCAGAGAGTATGATGTTCATTTTCGCCAGATATTCGTCTTTTTTAAGAATGACATATATTGGCGACTTGTCACCTCTCCTGACAACTATCTCCTTGTTCTCACGAAGGCTTTTAGCTGCATATGTATATATATATCTTTATATATATATATATATATATCTTTATATATATATATATATATATATATATATATATATATATATATATATATATATATATATATATATATATATATATATATATATATATATATATATATATATATATGTAACTGAAAACTCACACCCCAGAAGTGACTCGAACCCATACTGCCAGGAGCAATGCAACTGGTATGTACAGGGACGCCTTAATCCGCTTGACCATCACGACCGGACATAAGGAAGTGAGAGCCTAAGCTATTTGAACCACTTCCCCGCTGGCACTCGGATAGTAATCTTGGGCACAGTATTTTATCAAATCACCTCATTCTTTGGGGCAACACGTGAGGAACACAAATGCAAACAAGCCTAAATGGTCCCCAGGACTATATACAACTGAAAACTCACACCCCAGAAGTGACTCGAACCCATACTGCCAGGAGCAACGCAACTGGTATGTACAGGGACGCCTTAATCCGCTTGACCATCACGACCGGACATAAGGAAGTGATAGCCTAAGCTATTTGAACCACTTCCCCGCCGGCACTCGGATAGTAATCTTGGGCATAGCATTTTATCAAATCACTTCATTCTTTGGGGCAACACGTGAGGAACACAAATGCAAACAAGCCTGAATGGTCCCCAGGACTATATACAACTGAAAACTCACACCCCAGAAGTGACTCGAACCCATACTGCCAGGAGCAACGCAACTGGTATGTACAGGGACGCCTTAATCCGCTTGACCATCACGACCGGACATAAGGAAGTGATAGCCTAAGCTATTTGAACCACTTCCCCGCCGGCACTCGGATAGTAATCTTGGGCATAGCATTTTATCAAATCACCTCATTCTTTGGGGCAACACGTGAGGAACACAAATGCAAACAAGCCTGAATAGTCCCCAGGACTATATACAACTGAAAACTCACACCCCAGAAGTGACTCGAACCCATACTGCCAGGAGCAACGCAACTGGTATGTACAGGGACGCCTTAATCCGCTTGACCATCACAACCGGACATAAGGAAGTGATAGCCTAAGCTATTTGAACCACTTCCCCGCCGGCACTCGGATAGTAATCTTGGGCATAGCATTTTATCAAATCACCTCATTCTTTGGGGCAACACGTGAGGAACACAAATGCAAACAAGCCTGAATGGTCCCCAGGACTATATACAACTGAAAACTCACACCCCAGAAGTGACTCGAACCCATACTGCCAGGAGCAACGCAACTGGTATGTACAGGGACGCCTTAATCCGCTTGACCATCACGACCGGACATAAGGAAGTGATAGCCTAAGCTATATGAACCACTTCCCCGCCGGCACTCGGATAGTAATCTTGGGCATAGCATTTTATCAAATCACCTCATTCTTTGGGGCAACACGTGAGGAACACAAATGCAAACAAGCCTGAATGGTCCCCAGGACTATATACAACTGAAAACTCACACCCCAGAAGTGAGTCCCTCTGTCTTCGTCTTTGGTGAAGTAGCTCCTGGGAGTCGTTGGGGCTCCCCGCCAAGAAACCAGCGTTGAATGTAATGAAACACCATTTTCTGGGTGAGTCCCAGAGGCTCCCCGGCAACCCTCCCTCCGGTCGGCGGTTTTTGCGTATTTTGATAACCAGCCTCAGAACTGCAGGGTGGATTGCCGGCACTTGTCCAATCGTTTGTCAAATTTTGTCATTTTTAATCATAATTGGGGTTTGTTTTGGGGCGCTTACCTTTCTGTGTGCCTGTCCCGGTCGATGGCAGATATAGAATGCTCCAAATAACATGTGCATTTCTATAGGCCATTGCTCCTCGTGCTTGTTTGAGGGGGCCTGATTTTGGCTCGTGGTTTCCGGTAGGCCTAGAACTCCACCCACATCGACTGATGCCAAAATTAGGGATATCCATATCAGCCTGGATAGCTCCGGTGAGCCTCCGGGACTCGCCCAGAATATGGCATTTCATTACATTCAACGCTGTTTTTTGTTTTTTTTTGCAGGCAGTTCGGTTTTTAAAAAACAAGTTAAGAAGGTTGGACAAAGGACAGTGAAGTGCTCATTGATGAAGAAAAGTTAACTACGCAGTTTAATAAATTATTATCTTTATATGAAGTTTTGTTTCATTATCTCACTTTATTTTTGCCATTATTCCTCATTGATGTAGTTCATTGTATTAGCAGCAGTAATAGACGTCCCTTGATGAGAGGAAACAATATAGGGCAGCACAATGGGCAGGCTGCCTCATAATCGCAGGCTGTTGGGAATGGATGACAGATTTATCCGTGGATACCTGCTTGATGGGGCTCTGGGAGTTCTTCTACTCTCCAGCCTGGCCCAAGGCTAGGCTTGACTTGTGAGAGTTTGGTCCACCAGGCTGTTGCTTGGAGCAGCCCGCAGGCCCACATACCCATCACAGCCTGGTTGGTCTGGCACTCCTTAAAGAAAACAATCTAGTTTTCTCTTGAAGATTTCCACGGTTGTTCCGGCAATATTTTTGATGCTCACTGGTAGGACGTTGAACAACCGCGTGGAAAATATACAAATTCTCTATTTTTAATACTTCAAGAGTAACGAAGCCCGAAGTAAGTAATTATCAAAAGCAGGCACCAAACTGGGAAGGCTATGTAGCACCATCAAATGAACAGAATAATCGTAGGGAGCTAAATATCACTAAGGATGCCAATATGATAATAGAAACACATAAAGGGAACGACATCAAAGGCATCCGATTCACCAAGAATGCTATCAAAGACAAGTGGCCACAAGGGATGGTTGGAAAGCAGGACGCACATTCGCCAGGAAGTCAGGATATTCAACGATGATATGCACGACTGTAAGAGGGACAATACAGTTTGGACAATAGGGAGTGGGGCGGAGCTCCATTAATGCCCGCGAGTTAAGCGTGTATGGCTAATACGCAACCTCGCCAGAGCTGTTTCCCACCGCCGGTTACGGTGGTAGGAGGAAGGCCATGAGGACACACTACTCTTAAGAGCACACAGTTTGTTACCAGTAACAGAAGACCAACAATCCTGCCAACAGGCAAAGATGGAGGATTGAATAACTAGGTAAAAGTCGGAATAAGGAATACCTTTACGGGAGATGGGACAAGTGCGGATAGCTTCCTTAGCAGCAGCGTCCGCATGCTCATTTAAGGGCACACCAATATGGCTGGGAACTCAGCAAAACTCCACTGGCTTAAATCTACTGGAGATAAGAAACAGCCAATGTCGAATCTCAGCTACCACCGGATGGAATGGATTAAAAGACTCCAGAGCCTAGAGGGCACTGTGAGAGTTAACTACAACAACAAAAGAGCATTGACATTGAGAAAGCAGTTGACGAAGAGCATATAGAATAGCATAAAGTTCTGTGTGAAGTTACTAGTCTCCTGAGGCAGGCGACACTTATAGGTGTGGGCAGGAAAAACAGTAGAGTAGCCTACACCGTCTACAGACTTAGACCCATTTGTGAAGATAGAAATGAAGTGGGAGTGTGAAGAAAGGTGTTCAAGGAAAAAGCATTAAATAACTGTATGAAGGGTAAAAGCTGTAGTCATGAGGGTCAGGATTTTACAAAATTTAGGAAGGGGGGGGGGGGACTACACGTGGGCAAGGACGAAACATGAGGAAAAATATTGATAACACGAACCGAAAGAATTGTGTAGGCAAGATAACCAGGCAGAAAGAGGGAGGTGGTGTAAGGGAACAGGGACCACAGGAGGGGCGGTCCCTATGTCAAAGCGCGACATAGGCGAGAGTGAGGATGTTGTAAGGACCACACAAGGTAGCGAAGACAGTAGCTATCATGGTGGTCCTGGAGAGACAGGACGCTGGTTTACACATACAGGCTGAGGGTTGGAGTCGAACAAAATTACCAGAGCTGAGGCGTAACCCAGTATGGTGCAGAGCATCCAGACAATGAAGAGTAGAAAGTGAAGCAGACCAGTAAGCAAGGTAACCATAATCGAGTATAGACAGAACAAGAGAAGAGCATGCTCCTATCAGCTCCCTAAGACGTATGGGACAAGACCTTAAGTAAGTAAAGGGCCTTAGAGCATTCAACTCATTGGTAAGATATATGGGGGTGACCAAGACAAACGAGTGTCAAAGATTAGTCCCCAAAAGCTTAGCAGAATCTTTGTACAAAAGAGGATGACCATAAAACGACAGAGGGGGACGAAGAACAACCGGCTTTCAAGTAAAAGTCATAGCACAAGTTTTAGTTGTGGAGATACTCGCTTAACCCATGGTCACTTGATGGAGCGCCGCCCTGCTCCTTATTGTCCTAGTTGCATTGTCCCTCTTACGGTCGTGCATGTCCTTCTTGAATGTCCTGACTTCCAGGACGAGCGTGTGTCTTGCTTTCCGACCGCCCCTCGCGGTCACCTGTCCCTCGATAGAATTCTTGGTGACTCGGATACTTTTGATATCGTTCGCCTTATGCGTTTTTGTTCTCGTATTGGCATCCTTGGTAATATTTAGCGCCCTCTGATTATTTTGTGTATTTGATGGTGCTACATAGCCTTCCCGGTTTGGTGCCTTCTTTTGATAATTACTTACTTACTTAGTTGTGGAGAACCTGAAGCCATGATTAGTGGCCCAGGACAACATGGCATCAGTTGCAAGTTCAAGCCACCGTTGAAGGAAAGGCGAATTATCACTATGACAGCAGAAGGTATGTTTATTCAGGTAAGGTACATACATACAAGTGATGTTACATTAATGGATTGATATATAGATAGAGCAAGTACATACAATGCCTAAAGCCACTATTACGCAATGCGTTTCGGGCAGGAAAAACATTAATATCTAGAACTTGATACTAATTGAGCATAAAGAATAAAATGTGTTGAGAACAAATACAAATAAAGATAAAAAAAAGGGGGAACATGACTGAAAAAGCAGCACAAATACAATAGGTTGACAAACAGTGTTGATTAAAAAAAAAATAACAGACATGGGTTGACAATAGAGGGGTAAGGTAGGTTACAGGGAATTTATTAGGTAGTGTTTAGTTTTTATCTTAAACTGGTTGAGAGAGGTACAGTCTTTAACATGGTTGGGAAGATCATTCCACATTCTGGGTCCCTTGATTTGTAGAGCATTTCTAGTTTGATTAAGTCGTACTCTAGGAATATCAAAACTGTAAGATCATCATTGACATAGAGAGTGGAAAAGATGCCAGAAGGATGGGAGGAAAGAAGACCATTGAGAGCAACCAGGAAAAGAGTAGTGCTCAAAAACACTACCTTGGGGTATACCTTCATATTGCCAAAAGGAGGCAGAGAGAGAGAGAGAAGTAACACGCTTTACTATAAAGGAACAATTAGAGAGGAAGAGAGGGAGGTTACCACAAAGGCCAAAAGAACGAAGTTGGGTCAGAATATGGTATCTCCAGGTGGTGTCGCATGGCTTTTCCAGGTTAAAATGGACAGCAACAATGGAGGTCTTCGTAACAAAAGCAGTACGAATATAGACCTCCAAGTTCACCGAAATATCAGTCATGCCGCAGTACTTGCGAAAACCAAATTGAGAAGGGGGAGGTGGTAATAGTGTTCCAAGAACCACATTAGACGGACATTGATCATACGTTCAAGGAGTTTGAAAATGTAACTCGTGAGGGCAATGGGGTGGAAGTCCTCAGGGGCTGTTCCCAGAGACCTAGGTTTTCGAATAGGGAGGACAACTGCATTGAGCCAGTCCTCAGGGACTGACGACGACTCCCAGACAAGGTTATACAGATTCAGTAATACTGATACGCGCATGGAGGGAGATGGCGAAGCATCTCATAATGAATGTCATCTGAGCCCGCTGCTGTAGAACCGCAGAGGGCCAGAGCAGACTGAAGTTTGGAGAGAGAGAAGGAATCATTATAGGGAAGTCGGAGATTAGTGCGGAAATCTAAGGATGAGATTCAAGAACGGGCTTACGAAGGAAGGAAGAATTGAGGAATATGAGAACCGGAGCTAACAGTCGAAAAGTGAGAACCCATTTCAGTTGCGACCATCACTGGATCCGCCACAAGAGTACTGGCGAGACATCTGGAACCAACTTACCTGCTATCTTGCGGATTTTCTTCCAGATCTGTGGCAGAGGAGTATCGGATGTAATGGTGGAAACATAATATTTCCAACTCTCATGTTTAGCTATATTTGATGGTCCTATGGGCCATCTCACTCGCCTTCCGAAACAAAATAATCGGCTGTCTGATGGCATTTGTGTTTCTTCCAGTCCAGGCTGAACACTTACATCGGATAGCCCAAGCACAGTCTGCATTCCACAAGGGAATGCACTTCCACATGCCCCGGGAGGTAGAGCAAGGAACAGAGCGAAGGGCAGCGTTGAATACGGTGTCATGAAAGAGGAGGAGGACTCGGGGGAGAGGCTGCATGGAGAGAGTAGCACGGAGGGTGAATAGGTTCCAGTCAGCCTTGGCAAACTGCCACCTAGGGAAGGAGAAGGGAGGGTGAAAAGAGAAAAAGGTAACATGGATGGGGAAATGGTCACTGTTATGGAGGTTACCAAGAAACCGTAACGTGAAATCTAAGTAAAGAGATAACCAGTGAAAGACAGGAAAGGGTGCAAGTGCGAGAGTCCACATGAGTGGGTTCACCAGAATTCAGAAGAGATGGAAGAAGATAGGACAACCAGTTCGAGAAGGCAGCCTTGGGTGTTCATCAGAACCATCAACCCAGAGGGGATGCCGAAAGTTGAAATCACCAATAGAATCCAATAGGTGCTTAAGATCAGGAAGAGAAAGTGGAACAGACCGTATACCATTTGCCCACAAAGATAGGGGCTGAAGAACATTGGATTGGTGACTGAAAAAGTAGGGAACGAAGGGAATATCAGTACGAATCAAGAGCAGCAGTTCTGGGAGGGGGGGGGGGGGGAAAGAGAAAGGAATAACCACGAATGTTACCAAGACGAGCACTAAGCATTGGCTCCTGGAGACATATACAAAACGGTTAAACCTGAGTAATCAGAAGTTGGCATAAAATCTACGAATATTCCAATAAAGAATAGACATTGTCAAAAGGAGAGAGTACAGTAACAGAGAACAATTAATAAACAAAGGTAAAGAGCATATTAAAGAAGCTAATCGGAGAAGACTGTCGGAGACGACAGTCTCCGTGGTGTAGTGGTAAGACACTCGCCTGGCGTTCCGCGAGCGCTATGTCATGGGTTCGTATCCTGGCCGGGGAGGATTTACTGGGCGCAATTCCTTAACTGTAGCCTCTGTTAACCCAACAGTAAAATGTGAACTTGGATGAAAAAACGATTCTTCGCGGCAGGGGATCGTATTCCAGGGACCATAGGATTAAGGACTTGCCCAAAACGCTACGCGTACTAGTGGCTGTACAAGAATGTAACAACTCTTGTATATATCTCAAAAAAAAAAAAAAAAAAAAAAAAAGCAGCAGCTCAGGATCAGGGTTAACGGACATGGGTAAATTTAGCAAGGACGATGGAGGTAAGGGAGTGGAAGGACAGGCCAGAGGCGGATGAAGAGTCCGAAGCAGGAGGGGACAATGGTCAACGGCAGCAGTGGCGAAAACAGGGGGAGTGCACCTCAGCAAAGGGCAGCAACCAAGGGAGAATCGGGGGCTAAAGGAATCTCCATAGTTGGAACAGGGGGCCCGACCACTGAAATGGATATGGATATCTCTAACCTTTTGCATCAGGCGATGTGGATGGAGTTCTAGGCCTACCAAGGACCATGAGCCAGAACCTAGGCCCCCTCAGAGAAGCACGAGGCGCAATGGCTTATAGAAATGCACATGTGATTTGGAGCATTCTATATCTGCCATCGACCGGGACAGGCACCCAGAAAGGTAAGCGCCCCAAAACAAACCCCCTATTCTGGTTAAAATGGACAAAATAGCCAAACAAGTGGACAGAACTCCCCAAATGAAAACGAGCAAACAAGCATGACATCACACGAGCCCCGCCTCATATCTGCACAGCTTCCCCCCTCCTCGGGAGGGGGAAGGGGGAACCCCAGACCCTGGCGCCGGCGATCCACCCTGCAGTTCTTTGGCTGATGGGATACTGCACAGTATCCACCTTACCACCTTACGCTAACATCTCTTATGCTCGTGTGTTGCACTCCTTCCTCTTCTCGTCCTTCCCATCTTCCTCAGCCTCACAACCATTTTCAGGCTTTAGACCCAGACACGCCACCGCCCTCCTCCTCTGTTCCTTGAGTTCTGTCCCGAAGGGTCCTCCTCATGGTTCTCTGTTTGGGGATCCCCTTCTTTCTGCCCAGTCTGTCTTGTCTCCTGTGTCTTCGTCCTCGTCTCCCTCCGATCCTCCTTCCCATCCTTCTCCTCCCTCTGTTGGGTCTCCACGCTGCTGTCAGTGCGGGCTGATGTCCATCGCTCTCCCAACGGCCATCGTGTTTGCTCTCGTTCTGCTTCTCCTGTTGAGACGCTTTGAATCTGTTTGCCCAGTACATTGTTCCTGGGATGCCTGTCTCTTTGAGTCAGAAGCATAAGCCTGGTCCTCTCCTTCCTCCTCCCGGCTGGTAAGAAGGCTTCTCTTTCTTCCTCGCCCCCTACTTCTGACTCTGTTGCTCCATCCCCTCCCGTTTCAGTGGTTGCGCCCTCCTGTTCCTGCTATGGCGGTTTCTTTGGCCCCCACTTCCCTCTCGGTTGCTGCCCTTGCTGAGGTGCACTCCCTGGTTTCTGTCCCTCCTGGCTGATGTCCTTGACCCTCGGTTGTCCATCCCTCCTCTCCTCCTCAGGACTCTGCTCGTCGCCCCTGATCGGTACCTCCAGCTACCTTCTCTCCTTCTTTACTCAGTTTACCCATGCCCCCTAACCCTGACTTTATGCTGACCCTGAATCCTGCGTATCTTTAACGTGCTGTGTTCCTTTTTCATCTTTGTTTCTTCTTTGTTATCTGTTACTGTTCTTTCTCTTCTTGTCGATGTGATACCTGGTTGATACCTGGTTGATGGGGTTCTGGGAGTTCTTCTACTCCCCAAGCCCGGCCCGAGGCCAGGCTTGACTTGTGAGAGTTTGGTCCACCAGGCTGTTGCTTGGAGCGGCCCGCAGGCCCACATACCCACCACAGCCCGGTTGATCCGGCACTCCTTGGAGGAATAAATCTAGTTTCCTCTTGAAAATGTCCACGGTTGTTCCGGCAATATTTCTTATGCTTGCTGGGAGGACGTGAACAACCGCGGACCTCTGATGTTTATACAGTGTTCTCTGATTGTGCCTATGGCACCTCTGCTCTTCACTGGTTCTATTCTACATTTTCTTCCATATCGTTTACTCCAGTACGTGTTATTTTACTGTGTAGATTTGGTACTTGGCCCTCCAGTATCTTCCAGGTGTATATTATTTGATATCTCTCTCGTCTTCTTTCTAGTGAGTACATTTGGAGGGCTTTGAGACGATCCCAATAATTTAGGTGCTTTATTGCGTCTATGCATGCCGTATATGTTCTCTGTATTCCCTCTATTTCAGCAATCTCTCCTGCTCTGAAGGGGGAAGTGAGTACTGAACAGTACTCAAGACGGGACAACACAAGTGACTTGAAGAGTACAAACCATTGTGATGGGATCCCTGGATTTGAAAGTTCTCGTAATCCATCCTATCATTTTTCTGGCTGTCGCAATATTTGCTTGGTTATGCTCCTTAAACGTTAGGTCGTCGGACATCATTATTCCCAAATCCCTTACATGCTGCTTTCCTACTATGGGTACATTTGATTGTGTTTTGTACTCTGTATTATGTTTAAGGTCCTCATTTTACCGTACCTGAGTACCTGGAATTTATCACTGTTAAACATCATGCTATTTTCTGATGGCCCAGTCGAAAACTTTATTAATATCAGCTTGAAGTTTTTCAATGTCCTCAGCCGAGGTAATTTTCATACTGATTTTTTGTGTCATCTGCAAAGGATGTCCGTTCTTCAGTGGAACATTCGTGGATATTACGCCAATTTCCTTGAACTCCACCTTCTGACTTCACAGTTTTCGCCCCTTTGTGTCTGTCTCCAGGAGCCGATGCTTGGTGCTCGTCCTGGTCACTTCTGTGGCTATCTCCTTTCTCCCCCCTTCCCACCCTGGCTGTTGCTTAGGCTCCTAACTCTTCTGCTGCTCTTGATTTGCTCTGATGTTTCCTTCGTCCTCTTACTTTTTCCGTCACCTCTCCAATGTTTTGCTGCCCGTATCTTTGTGAGGAAATGGTACACGGTTTGTTCCATTTATCTTCCCCCGAATGTCCTGCTTTCTCTTCTCAATCTTAAACACCTACTGGACTCTTTGCTGGAGCCTGTGATGATGCTGGGTGATTTCAATTGTTGACATACCCTTTGGGGTGATAAGAACAATGGTAACTGCAGAAGGCCTATTGGCCCATACGAGGCAGCTCCTATCTATAACCACCCAATCCCACTCATATACTTGTCCAACCCGCGCATATGAGTGGGATTGGGTGGTTATAGATAGGAGCTGCCTCGTATGGGCATCAGCCCGCAACTGATGTTCTGACAAACACCCTGGATCGCCTTCTTGAACTGTTCATCCTCCCTTTTTTCCCTGTCTCTTCTGAATTCTGGTGAGCCCACTCATTTGGACTCGCGGACTCGCACCCTTTCCTGTCTTGATCTTTCTCTCTGCTCGTCGTCTCTTTAGTTGGATTTCTCGTGGCAGGTTCTTGATGACCTCCATGGCAGTGACCATTTCCCCAGCCTTGTTACCCTTTTCTCTTTTCACCCTCCCCTCTCCTTCCCTAGGTGGTGGTTTGCCAAGGCAGACTGGAACCTATTTACCCTCCATGCTACTCTCTCCGACCTCTCCCATTCTGCTTCTCCCTTATACCCGACTCCATTTTCATGACACCGTCTTCAACGCTGCCCTTCGCTTTATTCCTCGCTCTTCCTCTCGGGGGACACGGAAGTGCATTTCCTGGTGGAATGTGGACTGTGCTCGGGCTGTTCGCTTTAAGCGTGCAGCCTGGAAAAGACACTGCCGCCGGCAGACGGCTGGGTCTTTTCTATTGTCTTCGAAGGTAAGTGCGGTGGCCCATAGGACCATCTGTACGGCTAAACGTAAATGTTGGATGTCTTATGTCTCAACCATTACGTCCGAAACTCCTCTGCTGCAGATCTGGAAGCGTATCCGCATGATAGCAGGTAAGTTCGTTCCTGATGTCTCACCAGTCCTTCACCTTTGTGGTACTCTTGTGGCGGACCTGTTGCAGGTCACGACCGAACTGGGTTCCCACTTTTCTTCTGTTAGCTCTGGTTCTCATCTTCCTCAATCTTTCCTTCTTCGTAAACCTGTTCTTGAATCTCGTCCTTTGGATTTCTACACCAATCTCCGTCTTCTCTATAATGATCCCTTCCCTCTCTCTGAACTTCAGTTTTCCCTGGCCCTCTGCGGTTCTATGGCAGCGGGCTCCAATGGCATTCATTATGAGATGCTTCGCCATCTCCCTCCGTGCATGTCTTAGTATTTACCTTGTGTATAATCGGGTCTGGGAGTCAGTCCATGAGAACTGGCTCGATACCGTTGTCCACCCTGTTCGAAAACCAGGGTCTCTTGGGAAATCCCCTAAGGACTTACGCCCTATTGCCCTCATGAGTTGCGTCTGCATACTCTTTGAACGTATGGATAACATTCGTCTGATGTGGTTCGTAGAACACTATCACCACCTCTCCATTTCTCAATTCGGTTTTCGCAAGTGCCACAGCACAACTGATGTCCTGGTGAACTTGGAGTCTATATTAGTACTGCTTTTACTGCGAAGACCTCCGTTGTTGCCGTCATTTTTGACCTGGAAAAGACTTTTAACACCACCTGGTGATATCATATTCTGTCCCAACTTAATTCTTTTGGTCTTCGTAATCATTTCCCTCTCTTTATCCAAAGCTTCCTCTCTCATCGTTCCACTCGAGTGAGGCTTGGTGCCACTCTCTCTGCCTCTTTTCAGCAATACTGTGAGATTTTTTTTTCTTTGACAATTATCAAAAGAATTAATTCCTATTGATGTTACGTTAATCGTAACTACCTCGCAAGAGAGGCAGACCTTAACTCTTCCACTGGCCAGCTAGGGGTCCTTAGGACATTTACACCCCAGTGCGCAAAAAAAAAAAAATAAAAAAAATTACTTCTTCTTCTTAAAATGTTAATTTGTGTTCCCTGTGCATTGGAAAAATAAAAATAAATCGTTGGTGACATATTTTGGGCGCAATTGACCGAGGAATTCTGGCAAAAAGTGGGCGTTGACAGAGCCGATCGTCAGAGCCCGTCAGCGTCACCCGCGCTGACAGCTGGGAGTTGCCACAAAGATATTATCACTTAATTATTTCTATGTCTAATTTTTTCTCGTTTTTTTGCAGTAATATTATTCAATAGTGTGTATTGTAATATATTTATATAATAAAAGTGGTGAATAATTGCTATACTCAAAAGTATGGTGTGCATATTAGTGATTCAATTATTATTTTCATAAAACAATAAACAAATAGTTTTCCTGCTATTACACTCTATACACACGTAATATATAAGTATCTGCATGTTTTGTTCACTATAACGAACCACTAAGTTAGTAGTGAGAGTCGAAAAGCAACGAGGAGTGACCGCCACACACCAGCCAGCCACTTGTTGCCACTCCCTCAACAACGCCTCACTCGCCCACTTTTTCCTCCCACTATCCTGTTTTATATTTTATTCACAATATACAGACGTTATTTATAAGAATCTATATGTTTTGTTCACCACAACTGTGGTGAACAAAACCGCCCAGTTGGGTGGGTGTGGAGCACATGACTGTAAAGCTGCCACCCAGTTGGGTGGGTGTGGAGCACATGACTGTAAAGCTGCCACCCAGTTGGGTGGGTGTGGAGCACATGACTGTGAAGCCTGCCGCCCAGTTGGGTGGGTGTGGAGCACATGACTGTAAAGCTGCCGCCCAGTTGGGTGGGTGTGGAGCACATGACTGTAAAGCTGCCGCCCAGTTGGGTGGGTGTGGTGCACATGACTGTAAAGCTGCCGCCCAGTTGGGTGGGTGTGGAGCACATGACTGTAAAGCTGCCGCCCAGTTGGGTGTGTGTGGAGCACATGACTGTAAAGCTGCCGCCCAGTTGGGTGGGTGTGGTGCACATGACTGTAAAGCTGCCGCCCAGTTGGGTGGGTGTGGAGCACATGACTGTAAAGCTGCTGCCCACTTGGGTGGGTGTGGAGCACATGACTGTAAAGCTGCCGCCCAGTTGGGTGGGTGTGGAGCACATGACTGTAAAGCTGCCGCCCAGTTGGGTGGGTGTGGTGCACATGACTGTAAAGCTGCCGCCCAGTTGGGTGGGTGTGGTGCACATGACTGTAAAGCTGCCGCCCAGTTGGGTGGGTGTGGGGCATATATATATATATATATATATATATATATATATATATATATATATATATATATATATATATATATATATATATGCGAACAAGCCTGAATGGTCCCCAGGACAATATGCAACTGAAAACTCACACCCCAGAAGTGACTCGAACCCATACTCCCAGGAGCAACGCAACTGGTATGTACAAGACGCCTTAATCCACTTGACCATCACGACCGGTCATAATGAGGTGATAGCCGAGGCTATTTGAACCACCCCACCGCCGGCACTCGGATAGTAATCTTGGGCATAGCATTTTACCAAATCACCTCATTCTTTGGGGCACACGTGAGGAACACAAATGCGAACAAGCCTGAATGGTCCCCAGGACAATATGCAACTGAAAACTCACATCCCAGAAGTGACTCGAACCCATACTCCCAGGAGCAACGCAACTGGTATGTACAAGACGCCTTAATCCACTTGACCATCACGACCGGTCATAATGAGGTGATAGCCGAGGCTATTTGAACCACCCCACCGCCGGCACTCGGATAGTAATCTTGGGCATAGCATTTTACCAAATCACCTCATTCTTTGGGGCACACGTGAGGAACACAAATGCGAACAAGCCTGAATGGTCCCCAGGACAATATGCAACTGAAAACTCACACCCCAGAAGTGACTCGAACCCATACTCCCAGGAGCAACGCAACTGGTATGTACAAGTCGCCTTAATCCACTTGACCATCACGACCGGACATAATGAGGTGATAGCCGAGGCTATTTGAACCACCCCACCGCCAGCACTCGGATAGTAATCTTGGGCATAGCATTTACCAAATCCCCTCATTCTTTGGGGCACACGTGAGGAACACAAATGCGAACAAGCCTGAATGGTCCCCAGGACAATATGCAACTGAAAACTCACACCCCAGAAGTGACTCGAACCCATACTTCCAGGAGCAACGCAACTGGTATGTACAAGACGCCTTAATCCACTTGACCATCACGACCGGACATAATGAGGTGATAGCCGAGGCTATTTGAACCACCCCACCGCCGGCACTCGGATAGTAATATATATATATATATATATATATATATATATATATCTCGTACCTAGTAGCCAGAACGCATTTCTCAGCCTACTATGCAAGGCCCGATTTGCCTAATAAGCCAAGTTTTCCTGAATTAATATATTTTCTCTAATTTTTTTCTTATGAAATGATAAAGCTGCCCATTTCATTATGTATGAGGTCAATTTTTTTTATTGGAGTTAAAATTAACGTAGATATATGACCGAACCTAACCAACCCTACCTAACCTAACCTAACCTATCTTAATAGGTTAGGTTAGGCTAGGTAGCCGAAAAAGTTAGGTTAGGTTAGGTTAGGTAGGTTAGGTAGTCGAAAAACAATTAATTCATGAAAACTTGGCTTATTAGGCAAATCGGGCCTTGCATAGTAGGCTGAGAAGTGCGTTCTGGCTACTAGGTACGACATATATATATGTATGTATGTATGTGTGTACATGTGTATACAACTGTAGTGAGTAGATTATCCCAATAATATACTCGCTCCAAATGCATTGTTAATATTCCTGTCAACCTTTGGAGATGAATGAGGTGAGGCGTTGCCTGGGCAACACGGTGAGGTGTTGCCCGAGCATATAAGCAGCGGTGTAGCGAACATTGGCTAGTCTACTTTCAAGTGTGGTCTAGAGCAGACACTTGCGAGATACTGTACCGACGCTCAGTGCGCTCAACTCACACCAAAGTATCACCGGTGTACTTCTGTATATTCGACCAAATATATATATAGTATCTTAGTGTCTGTGTTTATTTGTCACCATACTTTACGTAACAATAGAACCATTACATTGGTGACCCAGTGAGTGAAAATGAACACCTAGTCACAAACTAGATCTTCGTCATGGATTTATCTACCAGGTTTCCAGCATACAACGCAGATGAGCCAGAATTTTGGTTCATGCAGATGGAGGCTATTTTCGACCTTCACGAAATTCCGACTGAGAAAGCCCGATATGCCTGTACCCTGCCAACACTTACCTCGGAGGCTATGCACACTGCCTCCGCTGTCATCACCGCGCCATCACCGGACACCAGGACGTACACTGCATTGAAGGTCGCTCTTCTACAGGCAGCAATGAAACGCCG
The DNA here is from genome assembly GCF_040958095.1 of Procambarus clarkii. Classification (NCBI taxonomy): domain Eukaryota; kingdom Metazoa; phylum Arthropoda; class Malacostraca; order Decapoda; family Cambaridae; genus Procambarus; species Procambarus clarkii. The sequence continues at coordinate 45,614,187 of NC_091161.1, forward strand.
CATTCAACAAAGGGACCAACTCCTCACTGACAAAAGATTAGCAGACAAAACACCAGCTCAGCTTCTGCGGCATATTCAGTATGTGATGCATACTGCAACTGGCCCAGCCCCCAGCGAGATTGTGAGATCACTGTGGATACAACTCTGTCCAAAACACATTCAACCGGCCCTATTCAGTATGGCTGACGACACCCCATTAGCCCAGCTGGCTACACTGGCAGACCGGCTTCATACGACGTCTAATAACACTATATTGTCCCACCTCAGTGATACACAGCAGACTACAGACACCCAGCAACTCGACGTCCTCCAGAACCGGCGTTTCGTCCACCCAGGGAAAACGTACCATGCGAATCCAGTATCAGTCTCTAGGCGACAGCGAGAACGTCGGGGAAAGCTTTGTTCTTACCACCAGAAGTTCGGACACCAAGCCCGCAACTGTAGGGCTCCTTGTTCCTGGTCGGGAAACTACTTCGGCGGGGACTGTTAACGGCCAGTGACCCCGCCATTTCAAACACTACACTGCTCTACATATCTGACGTCATAACCAAACGCCGTTTCCTCGTTGACACAGGTGCAGCAGCTAGCGTGTTGCCTCCCCCACTAGTCAAACCAACCCGTACTCCTGGTTTGGACTTACGAGCCGCCAATGGTACGTCCGTCCGTACATATGGGACCCGCGCCCTGGTTCTCGAGTTCGCCTCTCTGGGTCGCTTTACGTGGACTTTCCTCATAGCGGATGTGGAACAACCCATTCTTGGATGGGATTTCCTGCAACACCATCGACTTATGGTGGATCCCGCAGGTGCAGTACTTCGAGCCTCTCCTAGTACCTCTACACAAGTTAACATCGTCACCCCAGTCGCATCTACGGAACTTCAAGCACTCCTGGATGAATTCAAAGATGTGACCCAACCCGCCAGCCCTCGACCAGAGGTGCAATATACGATTACGCATCACATTACTACAACGGGAGCACCTACCTTCGCCAGACCACGCCGCCTGGCACCGGAACGACTGGCGGTAGCACGTGCTGAATTCAATAAGCTACAGGAGGCGGGAATAATCCGCCCTTCGAACAGTCCATGGGCTTCACCTCTCCATATGGTCCCGAAAACAGCCCCAGGGGAATGGCGCCCTTGCGGAGACTACAGGGCTCTCAACGTTCGCACTCTGCCGGATCGCTACCCAATACCACACATCCAGGATTTCTCACAGGGATTGAGCAACGCAACCGTTTTTTCGAAAATTTACCTTGTGCGGGCATTTCACCAGATCCCTGTGGAACCGGCAGACATTCCGAAAACAGCGATCACAACACCTTTTGGACTGTTTGAGTTCGTCCGGATGCCTTTTGGTCTACGGAATGCAGCCCAGACATTCCAACGCTTCATCGACCAAGTAGTTAAGGACCTTCCTTTTTGCTACGCCTACATTGACGATCTGCTGGTGGCCAGTACATCACCAACAGAACATCTGCTACACCTCCGACTCCTTCTCACCCGTCTGCGCAACTTCGGCTTGCAGCTCAACTCCGAGAAGTGTATTTTCCATGTTCCAGAGCTGGATTTCTTGGGACACCGTGTGTCAGCAGCAGGGGTCCATGCAACCACTAGAGAAGAAAATAGAGGCAATCAAGGAATTCCCGCGCCCATCTACTCCAAAGAAGTTGCAAGAATTTCTTGGTGTAGTGAATTTTTATCATCGATTCATCCCACATTGTTCGGACATCTTGCGACACTTATACGACCTCTTACGAGGTCGGAAACTCACGTCCCGTCTTCCGTTGGAGTGGACTCCCCAGGCAGAGACAGCATTCACCGACATAAAACACAAGCTGGCGGAATTCACCTTGCTCGCACACCCAGTGTCTGACGCTCCCACCAATCTATCTACCGACGCTTCAAACACAGCAATTGGTGCTGTACTACAACAGCTCGTTGAAGGAGAATGGCGCCCAATTGCATTCTTTTCAGCGCGCCTGTCACCCACTGAAGAGAAGTACAGCACTTTTGATAGGGAACTGCTCGCCATCTACTCAGCCATACAACATTTCCGGCACTTTCTCGAGGGGCGGAACTTCCACATCCTCACAGATCACAAACCTCTCACTTATGCGCTGGCGGCCAAGGGTGATGCTCACTCTCCTCGAGTAGCCAACCACCTGGGATTTATTTCCCAATTTACCTCGGATATCCGTCATGTCAAAGGAACTAATAATGTCATAGCCGATGCACTGTCTCGACCCACCATAAACCACGTCGTGACAAACCCAGCTCAGGTGGACTATTGTGTAATCAGTAAGGCCCAACGGGAAGACCCTGATCTGCAGCGATTACGAACATCTGACACAGCACTCCGGTTCATCGAGATTCCCATGGAAGGTGGCGGAAGGATAATCTGTGACACCTCACGGACGGGAGCACTTAGGCCCTACATTCCTGCCCAGTTTCGCTGGAAAACGTTCTCAGTATTTCACTCCCTAGCACACCCAGGAGTACGTGCTTCCCAGAAACTACTAACGGAGCGTGTTGTATGGCCAGGAATCAATGCCGATGTTCGACGATGGACTCGCTCATGTCTCCAGTGCCAGCGAGCGAAAACACATCGTCACACAAAGAGCCCTCTTCAACAGTTTTCGTTACCTTCTGACCGTTTCGAAGTGGTGCATGTAGACATCGTTGGACCATTACCGTCGGCAAGAGGATATTCTTATCTACTCACCTGCATCGATCGATTCTCCAGATGGCCGGAAGCAATCCCATTAATCAACATCTCAGCTGAGTCAGTGGTCCAGGCTTTTCTCTCTGGATGGGTCGCCCGTTTTGGCAGCCCCTCTGTCATCATCACCGACCAAGGACGACAGTTCGAATCATATCTATGGAAGGAACTTATGGAATTCCTCGGCACCACACATAACCGAACCACAGCATACCACCCTGAGTCGAACGGAATGGTAGAACGCTTTCATAGACAACTAAAAGCTGCCCTAAGAGCTCAAGCACGCCCCGATGATTGGATCGACAACCTTCCATTAGTCTTGCTTGGCATCCGTTCGGCCACGAAGGAGGGCAGTGGATTCTCGGCAGCAGACTTAGTATACGGATCTAGCCTGCGGCTTCCGGGCGAATTCTTAGCCCCAACGCCACTTATCACACCCCCAGACCCCACTTTTGTCCAGAAATTACGGGCGGCCATGACAAACATTCGGCCTACACCACCACGCCAACCGACAACTCGTGCTACATATGTGCCTCATGAGCTCCACACAACTGAACACGTGTTTGTAAGAGTCGACGCTGTTCGACGCCCTCTACAGTCACCTTACGAAGGACCATTTAAAGTGGTTTCTCGAACACCGAAGTTCTTCACCATTGAACGCCGAGGACAACGGGTAAACATCTCCATCGATCGCCTTAAACCAGCACACTGTGACGCTGCCCCAGACATCCCTCCAGAGACACATCCGCCGACTACGCAGTTCACTTTTCGACCACAGTTACCAGCAGCACCGCTACCTACGACAACGGACGATCCTGTACGACCTCTCACCCTACAACCCCAGTTACCAGCCGCACCACAACCTGATCCTGCGACGACGGACGATCCTGTGCGACCTCCCACCCTACGACCCCAGTTAGATGACATCAGCGAAGAGGAGGAAGTTAACTTTGATGGTTATGTAACGCGAGCAGGGCGTACAATTCGCCGACCAGCTAAGTTCCTTGATCAAGTATTTTTCCTTTCATCCCCTGGGAGGGGGAGTTCTGTAGCGAGTAGATTATCCCAATAATATACTCGCTCCAAATGCATTGTTAATATTCCTGTCAACCTTTGGAGATGAATGAGGTGAGGCGTTGCCTGGGCAACACGGTGAGGTGTTGCCCGAGCATATAAGCAGCGGTGTAGCTGAACATTGGCTAGTCTACTTTCAAGTGTGGTCTAGAGCAGACACTTGCGAGATACTGTACCGACGCTCAGTGCGCTCAACTCACACCAAAGTATCACCGGTGTACTTCTGTATATTCGACCAAATATATATATAGTATCTTAGTGTCTGTGTTTATTTGTCACCATACTTTACGTAACAATAGAACCGTTACACAACATTAATAATTTTGTATCTAGCGTCAAACATTGTTATTTGCTTAGCTAAACGAACTAGAGGGTTCAGTTCCTGAACCGATTATGTGCCTCTGTAATCCTTTACACCACCGCCCACGGGATGGGTATGGGGTGCATAATAAAGAAAGAAATAGAAGAAATTGAAATTGCATAATACGGTTATTGACATTCAATAATAGTAAGATAAAGCGATGAGGACCAAATGGGAGACCAGTGATCAGATGAATATTACAGACTCAAGGGTAGCCTTCTCTTCTTGTATATAAATGAAAAAATGAATTCGTTTGTTTAATTCTAATGCTTGTAGGCGAGAACAGTTGTGAACGCCAGCTAGCGCACAAGTACATGAGCGCCCAAAATACTTTTACACAAAAGACATGTACAGACAGGCGTGTGGCTTCTGACTTCTTTTTTATTGATTAATATTAAATACTAGGCGCTTACCTATAATAGTTATCATTTTATACAAGTATAACTCTCACATAATAAATATAAAAGGAGTTTATCCAAAAACTGACAGAAGTGTTGTGTTTTGTGCGTTGTATCGTGTTTGTGGGCATTCGGGTGTGTTGTGTTTACGCTGGCGGGCGGCGTCCTTACCAACTCCGGATTATGTCTATTACATCACTAACCTTCATTTAATAACTATATGCCTGTTAAATAAAAGATTTTAATTGTTAATAGCATTATATTGTCGTTTTAATATGGAACACGTACACATATGCGAAACGTCGAAAGCTGGTGTCCGAAGTGGTAAAAATATTAGTGTGCGATGTTGTCAATGTACGGAGTGTCTTGTATCCCGGCACGTTTCGTACCCAGACGTTATCGTCTAGCCGGCACAGCCAGCACGTCAATTCTACCACGTTTCATACGAAAGCTATAGCACGGTACTCCCGTGGCTTCCTCGGATGCAGTGTACCAGGTGTTGGTCTGCCTGGAGTGCCCGGATATGTGGCCCTTCTCTTCGCAAGTTTTTCAGCGTCCAGCCCATGACGCCTGACGCCGTGCGGTCTGCCGCTTGGGCGACTTTACTTATTTATTTATTTATGCATATACAAGAATGTACATTGGGAATGTGAGGATACATAATATGGTAATTACAGTCTTGTAAAGCCACTAGCACGCGCAGCGTTTCGGGCAGGTCCTTAATCTAAGAAAATTTTAAGGAGGTAAATACTTGCAAAATTTATAGACAAAAAAATGATAACAGTTACATGGAATGAAAAAAAGAAGATGAGAGAAAATTGTAGGTACAGTATATTAAAGCACATAGGTAGCTAAGATTGATTGCAATGACAGCTTGAATGGTAGTCACAATACAGCATATGGCTAGCACATAAAAGAAGACAGCAATGAACACAATGATAAGGTTGTTTGATACTACATACAAATTAGAAGATTGGGTAACACTAGGTACAGAGCAAATTTAAAGCTCAGTGTAGGAAACTAAGAAGATGAAATTAGGTACTTTTTGGTTTTGCTTTTAAATAAGGCAAAAGTTTTACAGTTTTTCAATTCACTAGGGAGTGAGTTCCATAGACTAGGTCCCGTAATTTGCAGAGAGTGTTTACACAGATTAAGTTTGACCCTGGGGATATCAGAGAGATATTTATTTCTGGTGTGGTAATAATGGGTCCTATTACATCTGTCCAGGGAGAGTTTCAGAGCATGGTTTGCATTTAAGAACAGGGTTTTGTAAGTGTAGTTGACACAAGAGAATGTGTGGAGGGAGTTAATATTTAGCACGTTTAGGGATTTAAACAAGGGAGCTGAGTGTTGTCTGAAAGCAGAGTTAGTTATTATTCTGATAGCAGATTTTTGCTGTGTGATGATGGGCTTAAGGTGGTTTGCAGTGGTAGACCCCCATGCACAGATACCATAATTAAGATAGGGGTAGATTAGTGCATAATATAGTGAGAGCAGAGCAGAGTTAGGAACATAATATCTGATTTTGGAGAGTATATCAACTGTCTTAGAGACTTTCTCAGTTATGTGTTGAATGTGGGTGCTGAAGTTGAGTCTCTTGTCTAGGAATAGGCCGAGAAACTTGCCATCATTTTTATTACTGATGTTAATATTGTCTATCTGTAGCTGAATTGCATTTGATGATTTGCTTCCAAATAAGATGTAGTAAGTTTTTTCGATGTTTAATGTTAGTTTGTTCGTTGACATCCATAAGTGGACATTTTTTAATTCATTATTCACAACATTATTTAGTGTATGTGGGTTGAGGTCTGAATAGATAAGGGTAGTATCGTCAGCAAACAATATAGGTTTGAGAATATTAGAGACATTAGGCAGATCGTTTATATATATATAAGAAATAGAAGAGGTCCTAAGATGCTGCCCTGTGGCACTCCAACGGTAATTGGTAGAGTGGAAGAAGTTGTATCATTGATGGTTACATATTGGTGTCTGTCACTAAGATAGGATCGGATGTAGTCAAGGGCAAGGCCTCGGATTCCATAATGCTGGAGTTTAAGTAAGAGGTAGTTGTGATTAACAGTATCAAAGGCTTTTCTTAGGTCAATGAAGAGTCCAATCGGAAACTCATTTTTGTCAAGGGCTGAGTAGATAACGTCAAGGAGACTAATGTTTGCATCGTTGGTGCTCTTTTGGGACCGGAAGCCAAACTGGCAGGGGCTGAGTATGTCGAATTTTACAAGGTAGGAATAGAGCTGTTTGTAAATAATTTTTTCAAATATTTTTGATAGAATGGGTAGATTTGATATTGGTCTATAATTGTTTTTTCTGATCAGGGGGAGAAAGATACTGGCAGTATGGGGCTTTAAATTTATTGAAGATTAAATTCTGCAGAACATGTAAATATATAAAGTTTATTACAGTAAACAGTAACAGTATTAACAGTAATTAACAGAATTACAGTAACAGTATTAACAGTAATTAACAGAATTAACAGTAACAATTCCAAGTCCGAGGACTAGATTTAACTTAAAAGGTACACCCGTAGTAAGTATGAGACCTTAGCCTATAGTGACATGGAAACTAATTCTGCAGAAACCTAAAGCTTAACTGGTACTAGAATTAAGGCCGAGTGCAAATGTGGAGTAGCAGTTTTAACTCTTGCAGTTTATTCACGTCGCTTATTTGGTTATATTTATGTTATGCATCTCCTCCGTTCTCTTAATGTAAAATGGCTTTATTCCCACGCCGATTGTTACCCTTATTTTGTCTTGCAGATACCACGTGCCATGCCTTGCCCTATTCATAATTATGTTCTACATTTCAGCACTAACATGCCTCCTGTTTCAGGTTCCACGGACTCTTTTCCCAAACAGCCTCCTTAATTTACTCCGACAGTTGATGCGTTGCTCATGTCGCATGTTTACTTTTGCGTTGCTGTGTTCAGTATGCTTGCCCACTTTTACCCTGCCTTACGTCATTAAGTAAAGTCAGCCAGGATGTGCTATTTGCAGAGTTACTAAGTAAATTATTAAGTAAAGTCAGCCAGGATGTGCTATTTGCAGAGTTACTAAGTAAATTATTAAGTAAAGTCAGCCAGGATGTGCTATTCGCAGAGTTCCTAAGTAAATTATTAAGTAAAGTCAGCCAGGATGTGCTATTTTGCAGAGTTACTAAGTAAATTATTAAGTAAAGTCAGCCAGGATGTGCTAGTTGCAGAGTTACTAAGTAAATTATTAAGTAAAGTCAGCCAGGATGTGCTATTTGCAGAGTTCCTAAGAATTATTAAGTAAAGTCAGCCAGGATGTGCTATTGGCAGTATTCGCGGGCCCTTATTTTAGCTTCACGTCTCCTGGCCCTGCACGTTTGCCTAGTTTCCTCGGTAGTTACAGTAGTTTATGCTTAGCTCTTGCAGTTTATTCACGTTACTTATATGGTTATATTTATGTTATGCTTCTCCTCCGTTTCTTAATGTAAAAATGGTTTTATTTATTCTAGGGCGAAATGTTCCATTTAGCCTACCACAATTTTATACATCTTCTTATTTGGTAACATTTGTGCTGTGCATCATTTTATGTTTGTCAATAAATTTGTTATCTATTTATTATAGGGCGAAATGCTCCATTCGCCTACCTCTTTTTAATTCCTGTTACTTAATGGTTACATTCGTGTCGTGCATCATTTCTGTTAAAAACATTTTTTACTTAGGGCGAAAGGTTACATTTAGCTTACGTTATCTTTGTCTCTGCCTCTTTTGTTTATTTCCTTGACAGTGTCTACAGTTAGTAGTCCCCTTTCCTTCGCCGTTGTTTTCAAGGCAGCCAGGATGCGCGAGGTGCAGTTGTGGGCCCTCGCCGCTTGCTTTATGCTTCTGGCCCTGCAGTTGTTGGGTTCCTTTCTTTTTCTCCTCGTTTGCGCCTAGCTCTCGCTGTTAGTTATGTTCTTCCTCCGGTTCCTCTGTCGTTCAACTACGCTTGTTGCTACTACATCTGTAAGGTTGCTAGCTCGACTTGCTATCGGTGTCGCGGGCCTCTTGCTTCTTGCTTGTTTATTCAGGCTACTTTTCCCCCCCTTCTCTGGGGTTTTTACTTTGGGTTGGTTAACTTTCTTTCTGTTGCTTCGATATTTTATTGGTCTCCTCCGGGTGTTTACTGAGCTTTGCCTTTATGATTTGGGTAAATTCAGACGCGTCGGGCTCGTTGCTGTGTCCCGGGCCTCTTGCCCTTGCTTTAAGTTATTCGGGCCTGTTCGCCACCCTTCCCCAGCTCATTCGCCTCCTGCAGGCTATGCTTTGGCAGCTGCTTGTCTCTTTTGCTGGGTTACTTTTATGCTTGTCCCCTTCCTGTCTAGGTATGTTTGGGTATAGCCAGCGGTGCGCGAGCCGCGGTTTATCGGTTGCCCTCCCCCCCCCCCCCCCGGTTCCCTGTTTACTCGGTCTCGCCCTCTTACTTCCGCATTCTTCCTTCCCATTCTACGTTATCGCCTCTCGCATTTGGGCCTATGTCCTTTCTCTGCCCGGGTTGTGTGCCGTCCAGCGCGCCTCGGCGACGTTATCTTCTCTTCGGCCCTCTGTCATTTCCGCCCCCCCCCCAGCCGTGCGGGCTCGCCTGTGGGAAACGTCCCCTTGGTTCCTCCTACGTCTGCTTATCTGTTAAATTTGTTATTGTTGGACTCGCAATTATGATTTGTATTTATTACGGCAAAAATTTTCCCGCAATTTACACTTTGCTTAAGTTTCACGTTCAATTTGTTATATTAAGGGACTTTCAATTAGAATTTGTATTAATCTATTGCTTTGCCTCTGTGCCATTAAGTTAATTTCAGCTAGGGTACGCTAGTTGCAGTGCATTCGGGTGGGGTCCCCCCCCCACTTTTTTTCCTCCGGTTATTTCGTCCTATGACACTCGTTTCCCTCATTATATATTCTAAATATTGCGCATTATATTTGACCACCCATTCTTCATCGTATCGACAGTACATTAAGATACATTTGGAATGCTACCGATTTTAGCATGGCCTCGCGCACGGTGTCATGCAAAAACTGGTCATTCGGCCTTTCTTTCGGCAAGCTCAAGCCAGTCAGTTAGCATGATGTCGGCCAGCATGTTGTTGGCCAGCAGCAGCCAGTATGCTGTTGGCCATACGGTCGCTAACGTTCTTTGGCCATCCGGCCTTCTGGGCTAATTTACTCTTCTTGTTCCTTCGCCATTGTTGTTTCCTACTACGTAATAGTATTCTATTTAATTTAACCTCATCTATCATTAGGTTAGGGGCCCTTACCTCCAACTGCTATTCCTTCCCCTGCGCTCTGCCTGCTTGGCGCACAACGTCGGCTTCTTCTGTTCCCTTTTTTCGCAGCCACGACAAGCCGGAACCCCCCCCCCCCCTCCTCACCCAACTGCGGCGAGGAAGAGAACGCGAGCCGGATATTCCTCTTATCACCATTACAACGCACGCAGCGGTGCCGGGTTGCAGCCGCCCAGGGCCTACGTTAATACTATTATCTTCCCTTATTTGCTGGCCTATATGGTAGTATTAATATTATTACGTATCGTTACTGTCATCCCAGTATTAATTTATTAAAAATATAAATTGTTATTATGGTTTGGCGTTGCTTTCTTAATTTCTTCCATTCTACGGCACTTGCCGTCATCGGTTATATACGATATTACATTGTATTCTTCATTGTACGATTATTTACGACATTGTATCCTTATTATTATCCTTATTACAGTTACTGGATGACAGTTCCCTGCCGTCGAGTTCACTTTGCTCCTGTTCTAAAAGATGTAGCCGAAGTTCGCGGCGTACTAGCTGCGGCTTGCAGACGCTCATTGACAACACAAGACTACACTCAGCGGCCACTTAAGGCAGACTCCTTGGCTTCTATCCAGCCCTATCACCCGTCTGGAGGACGAGATGGGATGGAGACCAAGGGTAATGTTCCCCGCTCACATTCTACATCCGCTTAGGACACAAGCATGTTATAGATTTGGCTTTAAGAATTGGTTCTTATTCCATTTGATTGTTTATGTATATATTGCTTTGTTGTATATACCCGTTCTTGGTATATGTATTGTTTATATTCAAGATTTATAGTGTTTCGTATTACCCCTGTTTATAGTTGCTTGGTGCTTCCTTGCTGTTCTCCTACTGGCTTTCTCCCACCTTTGCTCTTAGCAAAGGTACTTCCCCCTTCAGTTTGGTGGAAGATTCTTAGAACTGTTAGCCCCTTCATTGCTACAGTATAATTATTCGGAAAACTCTTTATTCATCCAGGATTGTTAATTAAGGAATCTCTTAATTCCTGCTGCCGGGCTTCCTCCCCCCGTTTTCATCTCCGTATTGATTCAGCTAGGGTTTCCCTCTCGTATGTGCTCTTGCCTGTCACGATAACACTGCATGCCGCTTCTGCCCACCCTTACTGCCTTATATCTTTCAGCCCGGGGGAGGTGATCTACGCGACAAAAAATCGACGCACGCTCCGACTGGACCAGGTATCGCTTACATGGTCAGGAATCAACACTCTTCGGATCCTACAAGCACAGATCCTACAAGCGCTCCTGTCACCAGGCGAGATTTCTCCAGGATCCTACGCGCTGCCCTCTCGGCGCTAGGCTTGCTTCCAGATGACTACGCGCCGCATTCCTTCCGTATCGGCAGGGCCTCCCAGCTGTCTCGGGACGGGCTCGCCACATCAGAAATAATGGCAGTCGGCAGGTGGAAGAGTAGTGCTTTCACATCCTACGTCAGACGGGACGTTGTTGCTCTGCCACTTTGAGTGCCTCATGCGGCCAGCTAGCACTCGCCCTTCTGGGGGGGGGGGGTCCTGGCCTGCGGTGGGGGTGCAGTGCCGGTCCCCAAGTGTCCCGCTGTCTGCAGCTAATACTTTGCCCAGTCTAGGTGCTAGTAAGCCCTACTTGTAGTCACCCCCCCTTCTCCTTATTCTTTAGGTCTTTACGGCCTCTTGGTCGGGTACATTATGTGTTACGTGGTCTCTCACTTATTAGTTACTCTTTGTGTCCTGCCTGTTATATCCTAGTGTTATATAATTACTCCACATTTGCACTCGGCCTTAATTCTAGTACCAGTTAAGCTTTAGGTTTCTGCAGAATTAGTTTCCATGTCACTATAGGCTAAGGTCTCATACTTACTACGGGTGTACCTTTTAAGTTAAATTTAGTCCTCGGACTTGGAATTGTTACTGTTAATTACTGTTAATATTGTTACTGTAATTCTGTTAATACTGTTACTGTTTACTGTAATAAACTTTATATATTTACATGTTCTGCAGAATTTAATCTTCAATAAATTTAAAGCCCCATACTGCCAGTATCTTTCTCCCCCTGATCAGAAAATGTCCACTGCTTGATCGCAAGCGGGGATGTTTCTGATGGGGAAGAAAGAAACATTTGTGCAGCGCGTCCCGCGGCGTTGCGCGGGCAGTCTGGGGCGCGTATAAATACGGGGGCACAGAGGGGCTCTAGCCCTCACTCCGCCTGCCCCCGCCGCTGCCCTCGCAAAGCCCACCCACCTCCCCTTTGCAAGCGGCTGTCTTTGTACCCCCGTCATGCTTTGCACAGTTGCCCTTTTCTCCCCACTGCATGTGGGAAGGGGGGTGCAGCGCTGGTCCCCAAGTGTCCCGCTGTCCGCAGCTAATACTTTGCCCAGTCTAGGTGCTAGTAAGCCCTACTTGTAGTCACCCCCCCCTTCTCCTTATTCTTTAGGTCTTTACGGCCCCTTGGTCGGGTACATTATGTGTTACGTGGTCTCTCACTTATTAGTTACTCTTTGTGTCCTGCCTGTTATATCCCAGTGTTATATAATTACTCCACATTTGCACTCGGCCTTAATTCTAGTACCAGTTAAGCTTTAGGTTTCTGCAGAATTAGTTTCCATGTCACTATAGGCTAAGGTCTCATACTTACTACGGGTGTACCTTTTAAGTTAAATATAGTCCTCGGACTTGGAATTGTTACTGTTAATTCTGTTAATTACTGTTAATACTGTTACTGTAATTCTGTTAATTACTGTTACTGTTTACTGTAATAAACTTTATATATTTACATGTTCTGCAGAATTTAATCTTCAATAAATTTAAAGCCCCATACTGCCAGTATCTTTCTCCCCCTGATCAGAGAATGGCCACTGCTTGATCGCAAGCGGGGATGTTTCTGATGGGGGAGAAAGAAACATTTGCGCAGCGCGTCCCGCGGCGTTGCGCGGGCAGTCTGGGGCGCGTATAAATATGGGGGCACAGAGGGGCTCTGCCCTCACTCCGCCTGCCCCCGCCGCTGCCCTCGCAAAGAGCACATCCTCGCAAAAATAGCACATCCTGGCTGACTTTACTTAATAATTTACTTAGTAACTCTGCAAATAGCACATCCTGGCTGACTTTACTTAATGACGTAAGGCAAGGAAAAATGAGCAAACATACTGAACACAGCAACGCAAAATTAAACATGCGACATGAGCAAAGCAACAACTGTCGGAGTAAATTAAGGTAGGCTGTTTGGGAAAAAGAATCCGTGGTAATCTGAAAGCAGGAGGCATGTTAGTGCTGAAATGTAGAACGTAATTAAGAGTAAGGGCAAGGCATGTCGCGAGATGTCTGCAAGTACAAAATAAGAAACCTTCCATATAAAGTGTGTGAAAAATCTTAATTTACATTGTCTTAGGAAGGCAAAGAACGGGATATCATTAAATATACGACGTTCCCGACGACGCTTCGACGCCGCCATCTGCTGGAGGGTACCGTGCCCCAGGCAACGTGGGGGCCACCCCCCTGTCCAGGGCACCTGAATAGGGCAAGGCATGGCACGTGATATCTGCAAGTACAAAATAAGGGGATACAATCGGCGTGCATATATAACCATTTTTACATTAAGAGAACGGAGGTGATGCAAACATAAATATAACCAAATAAGTAACGTGAATAAACTGCAAGAGCCAAGCGTAAATACTGTAACCACTGAGGAAACTAGGCCAAAATGCAGGGCCAGGGAACGTAAAGCAAAAATAAGGGCCCGCGGATACTGCAAATAGCACCTCCTGGCTGACTTTACTTAATAAATTACTTATCACTCTGCAAATAGGACATCCTGGCTGACTTTACTTAATGACGTAAGACAAGGAAAAGTGAACAAACACACTGTAGCACAGCGAACGCAAAAAATGAACATGCGACATGCGCGAGGCAACGAATGAAGGAGTAAATTAAGATAGGCTGTTGGCAAAAGGAATCCGTGGTGACCTGAAAGCAGAGGCATGTCAGTGCTGAAATGTAGAACATAATTATGAATAAGGGCAAGGCATGTCGCGAGATGTCTACAAGTACAAAATAAGAAACCTTCCATATAAAGTGTGTGAAAATCTAAATTTACATTGTCTTAGAAAGGCAAAGAATGGGATATCATTAAATATACGACGTTCCCGACGACGCTTCGACGCCGCCATCTGCTGGAGGGTACCGAGCCCCAGGCAACATGGGGGCCGCCCCCCTGTCCAGGGCACTTCCCCTGGGACTGTACGCCGAGGACTTAACGAACACCGAGGGAGACGAGACATCCTGGATTGCCGGCGGCAACGCCGAACCCAGGGCCTGTGGTGCGTACCGTTAGACGTAAACCTGCAGACGTCGTCGTGCTGATCTCGGGTCCATGCTTACAACGCCAGCTTTTCCCTCCGACGTTGAAGAACAACCGACGACACAAGGCAGACGGGCAGGCGGACGAATGCTGAACTTGCAACGTAGGAGGAATCTCTGCTACAACGGACGGGCAGGGCGCTTAAGACAAACACACCGGGCTACACCGGCCAGGCGGGAACGCCTGGGAACCAACCTGCCGGACTTACACCGGGCGGACGGACGTCTGGGGACAACTTGTTCGGCGACAACTCCGGGGAAGACGTACCTGGGGACTCCGGGACTCCAAAGGGGCCTGGGACTAACACCCCGGGCAACACGGCCGGGCGAGACGTCCGAGGGCGACGTGCCTAGTTGAGAACCCACCACACACGCCAAGGACCCCGTGGGAACCAACCTGCCGGGCAACACCGGCCAGACGGAGGACATGGAGTAACGGCCCTGGCTACCCCCCAGGCAAGCAGGACACGTGTCTGAGGGCCTGGACGACGGAAAGCTTGAAATAACACACCGGGCTACACCGGCCAGACATACGTCTGGGGACTACATGCCGGACTTACACCGGGCAGACGGACGTCTGGGGACAACTTGTTCGGCGACAACTCCGGGGGAGACGTACCTGGAGACTCCGGGACTCCAAAGGGCCTGGGACTAGCTCCCCGGGCAACACGGCCGGGCGAGACGTCCGAGGGCGACGTGCCTAGCTGAGAACACACCACACACGCCAAGGACCCCGTGGCCTACCAACCACGCGCTGCCACGCGGCATGCTCAGGGCCTAGACGAAAGGGAGGGGGGGGGGGCCGCACACAGGCGCGCCCGGACGGGCGCAAGGCAGCCCGAGCCCCGACGTGGGGAAGCCATGGCGCAAAGCCACGTGGATTAGCACCCAAATAAGGGAACAGGAAGGGCAGAACACAGCCCAGCCGTGCGCTCCACGGAGCGCCGTGCCACGTGGCAGCATGACCAGGCGTGTGCCCCGCAGCAGGCCCGGGCGAAGGGCCGGAACCTGGCCACGAGTCGTCGCCAGCGGCGACGCTTGTCCGCTCAGGGAGACCTGACCCCTGGGGACAGCCCAGGGAACCCGGCAGACCGGCAACAGGGAACACCCGAGGGAAAAACAGGAAAGACGCAGAAGCACGCCCTGCCGGCCAGGCACGTGACGACCCGGCAAGGCATGGGCCCCAAGGCGGGGCTCGCCATAGGGCCGCCCACGCCTGGCCACGTGTCGCCGCCGCCGAGAACATGCGCCCAGGGCGTAGGACCGAACCTGGCCACAAGCCGTCGCCGACGGCGACACATGTCCTCGGACAAGGAGAAACCTGGCCCCCTGGGACAGCCCAGGGAACCCGGCGGGCCGGCAACAGGGAGCCCCGAAGGAAAGGCGGGAAGGACGCCAAAGCACGCCCATACGACCAGACACGTGGTCGATGGCGGCGAGGCATGGGCCCCAAGGCAGAGCACAAAGGGCGTAGGGCCCACCACGCCTGGCCACATGGCGACGCCGGCAAGGGCACGCCTGGCCGCCGACGGGGCCCCGGGCAGGGCACGCGCCTGGGCACGCCACGCTGCGGGGCCCCCTGGACATGTACGGGCACGGCTGGACGGTGCCCCACATGAGAGGAGACCGAACGCAGGCCACTAGGGACACGGCCCGGTGCACGCCGACCCTAAGCCAGCCACGCGACCTGCACGGCACGGGGACGCCCGACACGGGGCCAAGGAGGGCGCCCCCAGCTCTCCCGGAAACTAACAGCAGAGAGCCCAAAGGACTAACTAAGGCGGCACACACGTACCGCGAGGGGATGGCGCTTGGCACACGCCGCACTGGGGAGGTCCTGACTAGAATTGAACAGAAAACCTCACCTTGGGGTTAAAAGTGTAGGGCAGGAGGCCCCTGCCGGGACTGTCTGGGGTGTCGAGGGCCCCATGATGTCCGTGAGAGAGAGGGCAGGTACCGAGGCAGCTGGCGTGATGTCCATCTCGTGCGAAGTCGGGCGGCCAGGGAGCGGTTGCGAGGGCAGCGGCGGGGGCAGGCGGAGTGAGGGCAGAGCCCCTCTGTGCCCCTGTATTTATACGCGCCCCAGACTGCCCGCGCAACGCCGCGGGACGCGCTGCGCAAATGTTTCTTTCTCCCCCATCAGAAACATCCCCGCTTGCGATCAAGCAGTGGCCATATGTCCGCCGGATTGCCTCCTTTATGGACTGGCGTTACTCTTGCTTTTTTGAGGATATCAGGGAAGGTGTGACACTCTATAGATTTGTTGAACAGTAGTGCTATGGGTGGGGCAAGGGCATGGGAGGCTCTCTTGTACACAATGGACGGAATTTCACTGGTGTTCCCTGCCTTGGTTTTTAGAGAGTGTATGATGGACACAACATCTGCCGGGCTGATTGGTGAAAGGAGAAGAGAGTTTGGATAGCTGCCTGAGAGATATGTGTTAATATGTGTCTGAGTCTGTGGGATTTTACTGGCAAGATTAGCACCAACCGATGAAAAGAAACTATTAAATTCATTTGCTATTTCTAAATCAGTTGACGGTATATCCCCATCCTTGTAGAGTTTTATTTGGTTATGTGAGTGTTGTTTAGTTCCTAGGATACTAGAGATTGTTTTCCAAGTGCTTTTCATGTTGCCTTTTGCTTCATTGAATCTATTCACATAATATGCAAGTTTTTCCTTTCTTATGATACTGGTAAGCATTGATGAGTACCTTTTAGCTACTTCCTTTGAAACTAGGCCAATCCTAAGTTTCTTTTCATATTCATGTTTCTTGTTGATTGAGTTGAGAATGCCACTTGTGAGCCATGGATTGTTTAATCTTTTGTCAGTTACTTGCTTGGTAAGAAGGGGACAATGAAGGTTGTAGAGGCTTAGAGTTTTGGAGAGGAAGAGGTTAGCTAATGTTATTATATGATGGGTATTATTGAATTCAGAATCCCAGTTAATATTGTGAAGTGCATCTGTAAGATTGTCTAAAGCTGATTCACTGTGTAGCCTAAATGAAAGTTTCTTGCTTTTTGGTGGTGTTATGTCCATGTTCGCTATGAGAAAGGTAGGATAGTGGTCAGTTGTTCTGTCGTAGATTATACCAGATACAAGGGGAGCTGTTATGTTTGTCCATATGTGGTCCAAGGTAGTGGCTGATGTTTGAGTGACTCGGGTAGGTTTGGTGATTGTGGGGATTAGCATACAGGAGTTCATGCTGTTAAGGAAATAGTCAACTTGAGAGCAATTTTGTTGACCCAGGTCAATATTAAAGTCTCCTCCCAGAATGATGTGGTTTTTGTTGAGATTGTTGTTTATAATAAGATTCCTTAGGTTGTCTGAGAAAGAAGCTATGTTAGTATTGGGAAATCTATAGATGGCTCCAATAGTCAAAGAGGATTTAAGGGATTTAATTGTAAACTGAGCAAAAGTATATTCACAGTAGTCATCTCTGTCACTAATAACACTGTTGTAGATAAATGTATCTCGGTAATATATAGCTGTGCCACCACCTTTTTTATTAGGCCTACAGTTATGAATGACTTCTATTATTGCGGTCATTTATCATTTATTTTGATCATTTTGTAATACATATTCCTTTATATTCAGACTTTCAGCTATGATTAGTTTCTTTACGCTGCAATTTTAGGAAATTTATAGCTTTGCCAGCGGCTTATACTTACTGCCTAAAATTTTATATTTTCGTAATTAAGTATTCGTACTTTCATGACAATTTAGTGAACGGGAGCCCGCTCCTGATTCGGTGCTTTACGTTCCTCCTCTTTAACTATACGCTTACTTAAATAACTTGTTATATTCTTAGTCTTTCAGTCATGACGTGTATTAAAACTTTCAATTTATTCCTCAATTTAGCATTGTGCAAGCCTCTGGCTTTAGTTTATTCTTGGACTTGATTTTATGAGTCAATTACCCTCAGCAATTTGTTACTGCATACTTACTGCAATTCAACACTCGTTATTCGCCTTTATTCTATTCATTTAAATTTGTTTATCTTATTCAATCGTTGTGGTTATTATTCAATTATGCAAATATGCTCCTTTAACCAGTTTTGGTTACTGCTTACCCTTTGTGTTATGCCGGCGTTGGCCCGGCCGGTGGTGGTCCACCCGAGCATGGCCACTGGGGGGGGGGCCATGCCCAGCTGCTGACATCGGCTCATCTGTTGCTCCTGTCAGTCTGCCGGATGTGTTCCCTGCCGCTGATCCTTGGCCTAAATTATTCCTCTATCATTTGCTTGTTTAATTTCATTATTCGTTCGTGGCATAACCATTTATTCAATCTCATTATTTCACCCAGTATTTATGGTTAATAATTACCCACTTGTTACGCTGCCGATGACCCAGCAGCTGTTGGCCCAGCTGAGCGTATCCCCTGGGGGCCAGACCCGCCCGCGACGTCCCGGCTGATGTGGCCCCAGACGATGTCCCAGCAGCTGATGGCCCAGCCGCCACGGGGCCCGTTCCGGCGGCTTATAATTACTCCTTTATTAATTTGGACTGCTCTTATTAATTAATTATTTGTAGCCATTACTCAATATGTCAAACACGCTTCTTTTAACCAGTTATTTATGGTGCACAATTACCCATTATGTTATGCTGGCAATGACCTAGCAGCTGATGGCCCAGCTGGTGGTGTCCCAGCTGAGCCTGTCCCCTGGGGTCCAACCCTGCCCGCTGAAGCCGGCCGTTGTGGCCCCAGATGATGGACCAGCTGCCATGGGGCACGGCCCAGTGGCCGGTGTTCCGGCTGGTGTTTGATGGCCGATGTTTGTTGTTCCGACTGATGCTTGATGCTTTGACTGATGTTCCCAGGACGTTTGTTCCAGACTTAAGTCTGGCCGGTGTTGCCCGGCATTATCTTAGTTATTTATGTTTAATAATTACCCATTATGTTGTGCTGCCATTGACCCGCACCTGATGGCACAGCTGGTGATGTTCCAGCCGAGTATCCCCCCCGGGGGCCAACCCCACCCGCAGATGTTCCGGTAGATGCGGCCCCAGACGACGATCCACCAGCTGAAGGCCCAGCTGCCGTGGGACTCGACCCCGAGACTGATGTTCCGGCTGATGTTGTCCCAGGACGTTTGTTCCAGACTTAAGTCTGGCCGGTGTTGCCCGGCATTATGTAGTCATTTATGGTTCCTATGTTTATCAGATTCAGATTCAGATTCAGATGTTTATTCAGGTAAGGTATATACATACAAGTTATGTTACATTAATGGATTTATATATAGATAGAGCTAGTACATACAATGCCTAAAGCCACTATTACGCAATGCGTTTCGGGCAAGAAAACATTAATATCTAGAACTTAATACTAATTGAGCATAAAGAATAAAAGATGTTGAGAACAAATACAAATAAAGATAAAAAAAGGGGGAACATGACTGAAAAATGGTTATGGTTCAAAAATGGTTCGTTATGGTTTATGGTTCATTTATGGTTATGGCATTGCTGCAGCGGCGCAAGGCCTGCCCGGCTGCTGTTGTCCTGGCAGATGTGTTCCCGCTAACGATCCTGCAGCAGAAGGCTCAGCTGGCGGTGTTCCAGCTGAGCATGCACTTATAATTATTCATCACGGGTACGGTAGTTGCAGTCATGGGTAAGTGGCACTGGTTCAGGATCCGTCGTCGACGTCCCTCAGAAATTTATTACCGTACTTTACGCCTGGAATTTGCTGCACATTTATGTTGCTTACTCTGGTTACATTTATGTTTATCATTTTCGGGCAAAATATTTACATCTAGCCTACCACCATTTAATGATACGTTTGATGCATTGCTCATGTTGCTCATTGTTCGTCTCAGCAGACGATGTTACAGCTGCTAACGTCCCAGTTCCATGTTAAGATTCCCGGAAGCGGATGCCTCAGCTCGTGAAGCTCCAGCTGAAGCGTTCCACCCGACATTGTGCCTATCAATTTATCACTCTTTTCAGTCTTATTGTAATTCTTGTTTTCCCAGCTTCATGATTTGTTCCCGTTATTTTCTAATGACAGTTATATTCCAGGAATTTGCTGCACATTTATGTTGCTTACTCTGGTTACATTGTTATTGTTACATTGTTACATAAACGATCTGCCTAATGTCTCTAATATTCTCAAACCTATATTGTTTGCTGACGATACTACCCTTATCTATTCAGACTTCAACCCACATACACTAAATAATGTTGTGAATAATGAATTAAAAAATGTCCACTTATGGATGTCAACGAACAAACTAACATTAAACATCGAAAAGACTTACTACATCTTATTTGGAAGCAAATCATCAAATGCAATTCAGCTACAGATAGACAACATTAACATCAGTAATAAAAATGATGGCAAGTTTCTTGGCCTATTCCTAGACAAGAGACTCAACTTCAGCACCCACATTCAACATATAACTAAGAAATTCTCTAAGACAGTTGGTATACTCTCCAAAATCAGATATTATGTTCCTAACTCTGCTCTCCTCTCACTATATTATGCACTAATCTACCCCTATCTTAATTATGGTATCTGTGCATGGGGGACTACCACTGCAAACCACCTTAATCCCATAATCACGCAGCAAAAATCTGCTATCAGAATAATAACTAACTCTGCTTTCAGACAACACTCAGCTCCCTTGTTTAAATCCCTAAACTTGCTAAATATTAACTCCCTCCACACATTCTCTTGTGTCAACTACATTTACAAAACCCTGTTCTTAAATGCAAACCATGCTCTGAAACTCTCCCTGGACAGATGTAATAGGACCCATTATCACCACACCAGAAATAAATATCTCCTTGATATCCCCAGGGTCAAACTTAATCTGTGTAAACACTCTATGCAAATTAAGGGACCTAGACTATGGAACTCGCTCCCTAGTGAATTGAAAAACTGTAAAACTTTTGCCTTATTTAAAAGCAAAACCAAAAAGTACCTAATTTCATCTTCTTAGTTTCCTACACTGAGCTTTAAATTTGCTCTGTACCTAGTGTTACCCAATCTCCTAATTTTTATGTAGTATCAAACAACCTTATCATTGTGTTCATTGCTGTCTTCTTTTAATGGCGAATGAATTTAATAGCTTCTTTTCATCGATTGGTGCTAACCTTGCAAGTAAAATCCCACAGACTCAGACACATATCAACACATATCTCTCAGGCAGCTATCCAAACTCTCTTCTCCTCTCACCAGTCAGCCCGTCAGATGTTGTGTCCATCATACACTCACTAAAAACCAAAGCTGGGAACATCAGTGAAATCCCATCCATTGTATACAAGAGCGCCTCCCATGCCCTTGCACCACCTATAGCTCTGCTGTTCAACAAATCCCTTGAGTGTCATACCTTCCCTGATATCCTTAAAAACGCAAGAGTAACGCCAGTTCATAAAGGAGGTAATCCGTCAGACATAAACAACTACAGACCAATATCGAACCTACCCATACTATCAAAAATATTTGAAAAAATTATCTACAAACAGCTCTACTCCTATCTCGTAAAATTCGACATTCTTAGCCCCTGTCAGTTTGGCTTCCGCTCTCAAAAGAGTACCAACGATGCAATTATTAGTCTCCTTGATATAATTTACTCTGCCCTTGACAAAAATGAGTTTCCAATTGGACTCTTCATTGATCTGAGAAAGGCCTTTGATACTGTTAATCACGATTACCTCTTATGTAAACTCCATCATTATGGAATCCGAGGCCATGCACTGGACTATATCCAATCCTATCTTAGTGATAGACACCAATGTGTAGCCATCAATAATATAATCTCTCCCATTCTACCAATAACCGTTGGAGTGCCTCAGGGCAGCATCTTGGGACCCCTACTATTTCTTATATACATTAATGATCTGCCTAATGTCTCTAACATTCTGAAACCTATTTTGTTTGCTGATGATACTACCCTCATTTACTCCAACCCCAACCCACATACACTAAATGATGTTGTTAATAATGAACTAAAAAAAGTCCACTTATGGATGTCAACCAACAAACTAACACTTAACATAGAAAAGACCTACTACATCCTATTTGGAAGCAAATCTACAAATGCAATTCAGCTTCAGATTGACAATGTAAACATTAGCAATAAAAATGATGGAAAGTTTCTTGGCATATTCCTAGACAAGAGACTCAACTTCAGTACCCACATACAACACATAACTAAGAAAGTCTCTAAAACAGTTGGTATACTCTCCAAAATCAGATATTATATTCTTAACTCTGCTCTCATCTCTCTATGTTATGCACTAATCTATCCCTATCTCAACTATGGTATCTGTGCATGGGGTTCAACCACTGCAAACCACCTCAAGTCCATCATCACACAGCAAAAATCTGCTATCAGAATAATATCAAATTCTGCTTTCAGACAACACACAGCCCCCTTGTTTAACTCCCTAAACATGCTAAGCATAATCTCACTCCACAAATTCTCTTGTGTCAAATACATTTACAAAACCCTGTTCTTAAATGCAAATCCTTGTCTGAAACTCTTCCTGGACAGATGTAATAGGACCCATTATCACCACACCAGAAATAAATATCTCTTCGATATCCCCAGAGTTAAACTTAGTTTGTGTAAACACTCTATGCAAATAAAGGGACCCAGTTTATGGAACTCACTCCCTACTGAATTGAAAAGCTGTCCAACTTTTACATCATTCAAAATCAACACTAAAAAGTACCTAATTTCATCTTCATAGTTTCTCTTCTTGCCTTAAAATTGCACTGTATCTATTGCTACCCAATCTCCCAACCTTTTGTTCCCAATTTGAACATCTTTACCTTTGAGATCATTGCTGTTTTCTTATATGTGCTGCCATTCTATTGTATGGTGTTTATAAATCTTGTTTATCTGTATCTTTTGCTACCCAGTCTCCCAATCTTTATGTACCCATTCTGAACATCCTTACCATTGTGATCATTGCTGTCTTATATGTGCTGCCAATCTGCTGTATGGTGTCTATTAATCTTGTTGAAATTACTAATCAAGCTGTCAATGTAATCAATCAGAGCTTTAATATAACAATGTGCTTTAATATACTTACTTATCTCTCTCATCTCATTTCTCTCTTGTAATGTATCTTTCATTTATCAATTCTGATTGAAATTACCTACTTAAAATTATCTGCTAGATTAAGGACCTGCCCGAAACGCTGCGCGTACTATATATAGTGGCTTTACAAGAATGTAATTACTGTACTATCCAATGTATTCTCACAAACCCAATGTACCTTCTTGTATATATATAAATAAAATAAAATAAATAAATAAATAAAATTATGTGCTAGCCATATGCTGTATTGTGACTACCAATTTTTGTCAACTACCATTCAAGCTGTCATTGCAATCAATCTTATATTGTTTCTGCTGTATTGTGCCTACAAATTTTTGTCAACTACCATTCAAGCTGTCATTGCAATCAATCTTAGCTACCTATGTGCTTTAATATACTGGGATTTTGGCGGGAAACGCTGGCGGGTGGCACCGGCTCCGACACTGCTGCAGAAAATTCGTGTTAATTTCGTCTCCACTCAACGTTGCATGGCCTAACTGCTGCCCAGCGCGAGTTAAGTGCATGGAGACTTAATATGCCATAACTCACAGTGAACCTCAACAGTAATCAACCAAAATTAACCAATTTTCGCCTGCCTATCTACGACCTTTCTGTCAAGCGTTCCCCATACGCCTATCCCTACTATAATTCTCCAAGTATCTACCTTTAGAAACACTACCAAGAATCTATCGCCGAAAATATGCCCAAACATAGCAACAAGCAAGGTAGGGGTGCCTCTCGCTCTGCATCCATTACTCCTAGAGATCTGAATGGAACACTGGCAACGCTGCAATCCTCGCCGATGTTGGTAAACACAACATCCGCTCCCCCTCCTCATTCCCCCCCCCCTTCAACTCAACTCAAATCTCAAGCTCTAGAATTCATTCAATCTATGGCTCCCTGTCTAAACTTCAAACCTCTCAGAAGTAACCCATGGCTGCAGAAACTGCACAACCTTGTGCTAATGCAATCTGAAGCTATTTCGGCCCTCCAAGCCACAGTCACCCGACAACAACAAACCATAGACCGCCTCCTTGAATCGTCGACGAACAACAACTAGCTCTATCTATAAAGCCAACAAACTTTGTAAAATCTCTTTATGTATGTACCTTTGCCTAAATAAAAATTATTATATTATTATTATATATTATTATTATTACAACCAAGAAATTCTCAACTTACAAACTGTTGCAAATGATGCAATGGATCAAATACATAAGATTCAGGCCGAGGAAACCCTCTCAGCTCAAAGTGACCTCCTTCAAAAGCTGGAAAAACAGATCAATCTCCTTCACATTCACCAGGCGGCTTCCGAAGATGACCAAGAGCAACAACAACTTCATGACTCCCTGATAATTAGCTCTACTGATCTACCTGATGAACAACAAGGTGAGAATTGTTGTAACATAGCCCACACCCTAATTAATTCAAAGATCAGAGTCAATGTTGATGTTACGACCCTGGGTTCTCCAGTGGAAACCAGAGGTCAGAATTGAGCTATTAAACTTTCTGGTAGTACAGTTGGGCATCTAGAATGTCAATTGTTTGTATCTTCCCTGCCAGACGTAAGACTATTATTGTTTCTCAAAGAGCATTTAAAGACTGAGCTGGGGGTTGATTATTAAATAATAACATAGGCACCAACTTTGCTTACTAATACTTTCTAATCATTCATAAAGTAACAATACGTTGCATAGGGGAAGATCTTTAATGTGCTTAGCTGCACGATCAATTAGGCTCCTCCCGGCACCACGAGATGAGGGAGGCAGCTGGTGGCTAGCTCGTCCTTCTCTCTGTGGCTGGTGTGGTGCGGTTAAGACCTACTCTGTGGCTGCTCCCCTACTCTCCTTCCTTCTCCTCTTACTTATTTCCCTTACCTGAAGTTCCTGTATCCTTAAGCTAAGTACAGAGCATTAGTGAGTGTGCCTACTCTGGTAGTAACGATTGGTGAGACCTGGGGATAGTATTTTGCCAGTGTTTGGGTACCCCTAAGTGTTGTGTTTTGTATTAGGGTCCCACGTGGTTTCACTACCCTAAGCTGCATCCAGCTTCAGTGCTTATCCAGTAGTACTTTACCCTAGCTTGTTATTAGTGTAAACCTTGTATCCTGCCTATGTGGACCAAGGCTTTTAACGTAAGATAGTGTGGTAAAGTTATTATTATTATTGTTATTGGTGTGAGTGTATGGGGGGTTGTTAAGGGGTTAATAAATAAGTACATGAATTACAGAGTATCTCTTCTTCCAAGGTGGGAGCGCAGTGATCAACCCTTAGACTAACATTTATGGTCTTGTAGCAAGTTATTACTACTGTGGATAGTTTATTTTGGGGGCCGGGCCTTTTAGCTCTCCCATATTTGATACTCTTGTCTTCTAACTACCTTTACCCCTTAATATTACCAGAACCCCATAGAAGCCCCACTCATATCATTTATAACAAGTGGTTGGCCAGTCCGGGAGGAACATTATAAGTGTAAAAAATTAGATTCTTGAGTGCCAAAATTAAAATTTTTTATTTCCGCAGAACGGTTGTGTGCTAGCCTAGGGTCCAGCTCATCTAGCAAAGGACATTCTTGCACTGACTGGACACCCAGCTGGATCCCTTCACGATTAAGGTTAGTGTGGCCTTGTGTTAGGGGCCGTGCAAATTTTTGTTTTTTTTCCAATTTTTATTTTTTAATTTTTTCTTTGGCTGGGAGCTAAAATTATTAGTGATGTCTTCTGAAATGCAGAACCTGGCAAGGGAGCCTTCAGTGGTAGAGATAAAGAAACTTAAAAAGTCTAATTTAGTATTGTTAGGCCAGGAATTTGGCCTAGAATTAAATGTCGCAGATAAAAAGTGGACTTTGGTGAATGAAATATTACAACATTGTATTGATGAACAACTATTGGCAAGTGATACACCTTTATGCCAGCCTAGCCAAGCAGAAAGTGCAACTCATAGGGAAAGTGAATTAGCTTTAGAGTTAGCAAAAATAAAATTAGAGGAGCAAAAACTCAAAACCGAGGAGGCTAGAATTAGAGCGAATGCCACTGGAACTCCACCTGCCGGGGATTCAAACCCCAGGCATTATGAGAAAAAGCATAATTTGCCTGAATTTTCCGAGTCTGACCCTGAAAGGTTTTTCAACCATTTTCAGAGAGTGGCCACGTCCATGAACTGGCCAAAGGAAGAGTGGGTGAAAATCCTACAGGGAAGACTTAGGGGTAAAGCACAAGATATTTTTATAAACATGCCTGACGACGAGTGTTTCGAATATGATAAAGTCAGGGAATGTATTTTGCGGGCATATGAAATTACTCCTGAAGCTCACCGCCAAGTTTATCGTAACCTTAGGCCTACTCACAACCAACCGCTCACTGAATTTGTGAATGATCAAATTCGATTGTTTGATAGATGGATTCGCTCGGCGAAAGCCGAAACATACGAGGCTCTCAGGAACTTAATTTTAATGGAGCATTTTATAAATATGATGCCAGAGAATGTTTCACAGTATATTAGAGGAAGGATAGAGTTAAATTCTAAAATAGGGGATTTGGCCAAGTTGGCAGAAAACTACCAATTGGCGGGCAAAAGGCCCAATAAAAATAATTATACCCCACAGAGTAGCAAACCTTATACCCACAGCCAGTCCAGACCAGCTCATTCTAACCCTTTACCTAATGCACCTTCTGTTTCAGACATAACTAACCTTGTTAAAGTGTCTAGCCCAACGGCACCTAAAGGTGAACCGAAGGGTAATTCTGTTAGTAATGTCTCTTCTCCCCGACGTTTTTGTGGTCACTGTAATCGTCCAAACCACACTATTAGCCGTTGTTGGCAACTGCACCCTGAAAAAAGACCCAATGCTCTAGTTGTGACACAGGGCTTGAGGCTTTCAGAAGGGTTAGGGAGTAAGACCTCCAACCCACAGTGGTTGGACTTGCTTACCCCATTCTTATCGAAAGGGAGACTACTTTTGTCTGAGGGTTCTTCCTGGAAGGACGTGGTGATCTTCCGAGACACCGGTGCCATCCAGACTTTAATTTTAGAGAGTGCGTTGCAAGGTGCCAACACTCTCGACACTGGAGAGGTGGTACTGGTCGAGGGTGTCACTAGTGATACTCGGGCAGTACCCCTCCATAAGGTTACCCTGGAATCTGATTTCCACAAGGGTGTTTGTACAGTCGGAGTCACTTCATACCTACCTTTCCCTAATGTTGATGTAATAGTTGGTAATGATTTAGCAGGGGATAAGGTAGGGGACTCCAGACTGCCTATTATGTTGCCTACCCCTAAGGTTTGCCTGGATCCACCCGCCGCAGAGGATAATGTTGTGTACCCTGCGTGCGCGGTGACCAGGTCTATGGGACTTAAATGTAAGGGCAGCTCTGTGCTTGCCAAGGTGGTAAATCCCGAGGTCACGAGGAGCTTTCCGAGTGGTGAAAACCAAGTGGACCTCGCGGACACATTCATGGCCCGACTCGATGACGTGGCCGAGGACCTTGTGGAGAACCTGCCACCGCCATCTACAGAGAGTAGTGGGGAGGTGGAGGAGAACACTGTTGAGTCTCGGCCAATGGCATCTGACCAAGGCCTAGATGCCTCCTTGAGTGAGTTACAGAAAGCTGACCCCACTCTTGCAGATTGTCATGAAACAGCCGTCTCTATGGAGGAAATTGTAGACGCAGCCACTGGGTACTACTACAATGATCGGATTTTGATGAGAAAATGGAGACCACAGAGTGCTCCCTTGTCAAATGAGTGGGAGGTAGTCCACCAGGTTATGTTGCCGACCTGCTATAGAGAAAGAGTTTTGGCAGCTGCTCATGATGATCCTATGGGGGGACATCAAGGTATTAATATTACGTATCACAAAATTTTAAAGTATTTTTTCTGGCCCAAGCTGAAAAGCGATGTGGCAAAATTTTGTAATGCGTGTATTGTTTGTCAACTGGTTGGGAAACCAAACCAGACTCCACCTAAAGCTCTTCTAAGGCCTATTGTCGTGCCGGAGGAACCATTTTCTCATGTGGTAATGGACTGTATTGGACCATTACCTAGAACTAAGTCTGGTAATATTTACCTAATCACGATGATGTGTATCACTACTCGTTACCCAGAGGCTTTTGCTGTAAGGAACATCCGAGCAAAAACTGTTGTTGCTCGTATGTTGCAATTTTTTTCCACTTTTGGACTGCCTCGGGTCGTGCAAACTGACAATGGTACTAATTTTAAGTCTGATGTTTTCGAGCAATTTTGTAAGGAACATGGAATAACTCATAAGGTTTCCAGCCCATACCATCCACAGAGTCAGGGGGTAATTGAACGTTTCCATCTAACTCTGAAGCAGATGTTGAAGACATCGTGCGAGAGTTCCCACACCTTCTGGGATGAGAATTTACCGTATGTTTTGTTTGCGGCTAGAGAGGGATTACAAAGTTCACTGGGCTGTTCTCCTTTTGAGTTAGTCTTTGGCCATAAAGTTCGTGGACCCTTGCAAATGTTACAGGAGAATCTGTTAGGGAACGTAACGTTAACCGAAGGTTCGGCTTTCTTTGCGCAACACCACCAGAGACTCAAGGACTGCAAGGCGGCTGCATTAAAGTATCTTGGCAAGGCCCAAGAAAAGATGAAAGAACGTAACGATGCTAAATCTAAGTTACGGGTATTTCAGCCTGGCGACCCTGTCCTGGTGTTAAAGCCTCGACTAGGGAACACTATGTCCCACAAGTACGAAGGCCCCTACATTGTGACAGAAAAGACTGGGGACCTCACGTACAAAGTGAGGCACTCTGACAAACGTAACCAGGTAATGCTCATACATGTAAATCGACTGAAGAAGTTCCAGGGCCCCAGGCCCATTGCACTAACCAATGTTTCCATTTCCAGTGAGAGAGGGGATGATTGTTCTGGGGACCCAACTAATCTCATTTTCAATAATTCTAGTTCTGTGAATGCTGTGGAGGGACTGTCCCATTTGCAGATGGCCCAACGTGAAGAGGTGCAGTCGTTGGTTGATGAATTCTCCAGTCTGTTCGGGGAGGTCCCGACCCAGACTGATGCCATTTGCCATGATGTCGAGTTGACGGACTACACTCCCATTCGCCTTCAACCCTATCGGATGAGTCCAGAAAAGAAGGCCATCGTACGGAAGGAGGTCGACTTCTTGCTCCAGCACGGCCTCATCCGGCCGAGCCAGGGCTCTTGGTGCTCGCCCTGCCTTTTGGTCCCCAAACCAGACGGCTCCTGGCGATTATGCACCGACTATCGGCAGCTCAACAAGGTGACCATTGTGGATGCCTATCCACTGCCCCTCCTCGAGGACTGCATCGACGAGTTGGGAAATGCCAAGTACGTTTCAAAATTCGACCTCTCGAGGGGGGTATTATCAAATCCCACTCACTGAACGTGCTAAACAGCTCACCGCGTTCGTGACACCCGAGGGTGTTTTTGAGTATCAAGTGTTACTGTTCGGCTTGCGTAATGCCCCTGCCACGTTCCAGAGACTCATGAACTCTCTACTCGCTAAGGTGCCAAATTGTCGGGCGTATTTAGATGATATCGTGCTGTTTGACAGTAATTGGGCTGACCACATAGCTAGGTTACGCCAGTTGTTTGCCATCTTGAAAAAGGCAAATCTTACCTTAAATGCTAAAAAGTGTCATTTTGGCCAAGGCACAGTGACGTACCTCGGTTATGAAGTGGGCCAAGGAAAAGTGTTACCTCGGCAAGATAAAATCAGTGCCATTCTGGAGTATCCAGTACTAAAGTCTAAAAAGGACGTTCAAAGATTTATCGGTATGTGTGCGTACTATCGACGTTTTTGTCAGAACTTTTCCAGTGTTGCCACTCCTCTCACAGACTTGTTGCGGAAAGCCGTTAAATTTAAGTGGTCATCAGACTGTGCAGAGGCATTTAAAAATTTGAAATTGTTCTTAGCTTCCGCCCCAGTGCTTGCTAGTCCAAGGTTCGACCGACCGTTTAAAATTCATGTTGACGCGTCTGACTCGGGTGCTGGTGCAGTGTTGTTGTAAACTGGGGATGATAAGGTGGAACACCCAGTATATTATTACTCTGTGAAAATCGACAAGGCGCAACGCAATTATTCAGTGGTAGAAAAAGAGGCGTTGGCGCTAGTGTTAACATGTAAAAAGTTCGAAGTTTACCTCACAGGTAATATAGTGGAAGTGTACACGGACCATAACCCACTAGTCTTCCTGACTCAGATGAAGGGTAAGAATAAACGCATCCTCAGGTGGGCGTTGTACCTACAGGACTTCAATCTTTCCATTACCCACCTACCGGGCAGACTCAACGTGATAGCCGACGCTCTGTCCCGGTTGCCTGAATAACATTCATCTGAGCCACAGAAAGCCATTTACCAACTGTCATGCTTTAGTTATTTTTTTTTAGGTTCTCCTGTGACATTAAATATTCCGTGTCCAATTTATTTACTTCCCTGTTCTTTTATTTTTTTTGTGTATGTTTTTTTTTTTCTTTCAGAGAACTCCTTTGTATTTTTTTTTTTGCAGAGAAATTGCTTTTGATTGATTTTTTGTTTTTGTTATATGTTTTTCTTTTTGTTCTCTGTATACTCTTACAAAAAAATATGACTACTATTCTAGTATTCACATTTTTTTTTCTCTGAAGGGGGGAGGAGTGTTACGACCCTGGGTTCTCCAGTGGAAACCAGAGGTCAGAATTGAGCTATTAAACTTTCTGGTAGTACAGTTGGGCATCTAGAATGTCAATTGTTTGTATCTTCCCTGCCAGACGTAAGACTATTATTGTTTCTCAAAGAGCATTTAAAGACTGAGCTGGGGGTTGATTATTAAATAATAACATAGGCACCAACTTTGCTTACTAATACTTTCTAATCATTCATAAAGTAACAATACGTTGCATAGGGGAAGATCTTTAATGTGCTTAGCTGCACGATCAATTAGGCTCCTCCCGGCACCACGAGATGAGGGAGGCAGCTGGTGGCTAGCTCGTCCTTCTCTCTGTGGCTGGTGTGGTGCGGTTAAGACCTACTCTGTGGCTGCTCCCCTACTCTCCTTCCTTCTCCTCTTACTTATTTCCCTTACCTGAAGTTCCTGTATCCTTAAGCTAAGTACAGAGCATTAGTGAGTGTGCCTACTCTGGTAGTAACGATTGGTGAGACCTGGGGATAGTATTTTGCCAGTGTTTGGGTACCCCTAAGTGTTGTGTTTTGTATTAGGGTCCCACGTGGTTTCACTACCCTAAGCTGCATCCAGCTTCAGTGCTTATCCAGTAGTACTTTACCCTAGCTTGTTATTAGTGTAAACCTTGTATCCTGCCTATGTGGACCAAGGCTTTTAACGTAAGATAGTGTGGTAAAGTTATTATTATTATTGTTATTGGTGTGAGTGTATGGGGGGTTGTTAAGGGGTTAATAAATAAGTACATGAATTACAGAGTATCTCTTCTTCCAAGGTGGGAGCGCAGTGATCAACCCTTAGACTAACATTTATGGTCTTGTAGCAAGTTATTACTACTGTGGATAGTTTATTTTGGGGGCCGGGCCTTTTAGCTCTCCCATATTTGATACTCTTGTCTTCTAACTACCTTTACCCCTTAATATTACCAGAACCCCATAGAAGCCCCACTCATATCATTTGTAACAGTTGATATCAAATCAGCTATCAGGATAGATAAAAACAGTCCCCGTAGCAGTAGGAGAATGCTCATCAAACTTGCAAATCCCTCTGTGAAGTTTGACCTCATACAATCAGCTGCTAAGCATAAAACCAACCTCTATATAAATGAGTGTCTTACAAAGCAACGTGGATCCCTCCTCTTCAGGCTGCGTCAAATTCGCAAACTAAACCCTGGTCTTATCAAGCAGTGCTATACTAGGAATGGAACGATTATTGCGAAGAAGGAAAGTGCAGGAAAAAGATATGAAATAAAGTGTGACCAACAACTACTGGCCTTCTTTAGAGATTGTGGTATATCTGAAAACCTGAACCCGATCAATGCCATGTCCTTAAAATAACTCTTTCAGTGCCTGAGCCTAACCTAACTTGATCTAACTTTGTCCAAGGTGCTGTCTCTGCCTTACCATTTCCTAATGTTCTCTCATTCATATAATTTCCTAAATAATCCGTCAAGTCTCCATGCACTTATGCAAGCATCTACCTCAGTTTCATTGTAAAATTTTACTCTTAAATCTAATCTTACCCTATTCCATTTAAATTTTAAATTTAATTGTATTGATATATGTCATTTATTGAAATCAATTATTGATCTCATTTTGTTCTTTTAATTAAGTTCATACTAATTATAGGTTAAAAACTAAGCTAAATAAAATTTATTATCTTTAAGATTATTTTACTTTACAATTATCATTTGTCAATTTTTTTATATATTCATCTTGACGTCTCTACTGATTTTTTGTTCTCTCCACCAAACTTGTGTATCCTCCATAGCTATCTAGTGACCTTTATTCTACCTCTAATTGTTTCAATTCTTTTGTTTACTTGCATTTATTGTTGTGTTTTGCCATAATTATTCTCTAATTTTAGCAGACTTAATACTTTGTAAGCTCTTATTGTATTGTTATATTATTATATTGCGGTGTTTTGCTATAATTACTTTCTATTTTACAGCAGATTTAGTATCTATCTGTTCCTGTAATTGCTTATCTTATTGTATCGTGACATTATCTTATCTATATGCTTACTGATATTGATCCTGATCGAAATCTTCTGTCCCATATCCACACAAATCAGCACATTGATCATCATTATTGCAGGTATTATACAGCAAATCTTGCAAAAAACAAACTCCTAAATAGCACCTGCTTATCAGTTTACAACCAAAATGTTAGGTCACTTGGTAAACATTTTGATGATGTAAATGCACTACTTACAGCACTAGGTACTAAATTATCAATCATCATTTTAACAGAAACTTGGCTAAGTAATGACTATACCCAACTCTACAATTTAGCTGGTTATAAAGCCATTCATAACTGCAGGCCTAATAAAAAAGGTGGTGGTACAGCAATATATTACAAAGATACCTTCATTTGCAATGGTGTTATTAGTGATAGAGATGACTATTGTGAATATACCTTTGCCAAGTTCTCCAGTAAATCCCTTAAATCCTCCCTGACTATCGGTGACATCTATAGATTTCCTAATACCAACATAGCTTTATTCTCTGACAATGTAAGGAATCTTATCATAAATAACAATCTCAACAAATATCACATCATTCTGGGAGGTGATTTCAATATTGACCTGGGTCTTCAAAACAATCCTCAAGTTGACTATTTCCGTAACAGCATGCACTCCTGCATGCTAATCCCCACAATCACCAAGCCCACCCGAGTCACTCAAACATCTGCCACTACCCTGGATCACCTATGGACTAATATAACAGCTCCCCTTACATCTGGGGTAATTTATGACAGAACAACTGACCACTATCCTACTTTCCTCATAGCAAACATTGACACATCACCACCAGAAACCAAGAAACTTTCATTCAGGCTACATAGTGAATCAGCTTTAGGCAATCTCTCTAATGCACTTCACAATATTAACTGGGAATCTGAATTTAATAATTCACAGGATATAAACTCATCAACTAACCTCTTTCTCTCCAAAACTCTAAGCCTCTACAACACTCACTGTCCCCTCCATACCAAACAAGTTACTGATAAAAGAAAAAATAACCCGTGGCTCACAAGTGGCATAATTAAATCAATCAACAAAAAACATGAATACGAAAAGAAATTTAGGAGTGGCCTAGTTTCAAAGGAAGTAGTTAAAAGGTACTCATCAGTGCTTACCAGTATCATAAGAAAAGCAAAACTTTCATATTATGAGACTAGATTCAAAGAAGCAAAAGGCAACATGAAAAGCACATGGAATACCATCTCTAATATCCTGGGAACTAAACAACACTCCCACAACCAGATAACACTCTCTAAGGATGGCCTTACACCGTCATCTGACTTAGATATGGCGAATGAATTTAATAGCTTCTTTTCATCGATTGGTGCTAACCTTGCAAGTAAAATCCCACAGACTCAGACACATATCAACACATATCTCAGGCAGCTATCCAAACTCTCTTCTCCTCTCACCAGTCAGCCCGACAGATGTTGTGTCCATCATACACTCACTAAAAACCAAAGCTGGGAACATCAGTGAAATCCCATCCATTGTATACAAGAGCGCCTCCCATGCCCTTGCGCCACCTATAGCTCTGCTGTTCAACAAATCCCTTGAGTGTCATACCTTCCCTGATATCCTTAAAAAAGCAAGAGTAACGCCAGTTCATAAAGGAGGTAATCCGGCAGACATAAACAACTATAGACCAATATCGAACCTACCCATACTATCAAAAATATTTGAAAAAATTATCTACAAACAGCTCTACTCCTATCTCGTAAAATTTGACATTCTTAGCCCCTGTCAGTTTGGCTTCCGCTCTCAAAAGAGTACCAACGATGCAATTATTAGTCTCCTTGATATAATTTACTCAGCCCTTGACAAAAATGAGTTTCCAATTGGACTCTTCATTGACCTGAGAAAGGCCTTTGATACTGTTAATCACAATTACCTCTTATGTAAACTCCATCATTAGGGAATCCGAGGCCATGCACTGGACTATATCCAATCCTATCTTAGTGATAGACACCAATGTGTAGCCATCAATAATATAATCTCTCCCATTCTACCAATAACCGTTGGAGTGCCACAGGGCAGCATCTTGGGACCTCTTCTATTTCTTATATACATCAATGATCTGCCTAATGTCTCTAACATTCTGAAACCTATTTTGTTTGCTGATGATGCTACCCCTCATCTACTCCAACCCCAACCCACATACACTAAATGATGTTGTTAATAATGAACTAAAAAAAGTCCACTTATGGATGTCAACCAACAAACTAACACTTAACATAGAAAAGACCTACTACATCCTATTTGGAAGCAAATCTACAAATCCAATTCAGCTTCAGATAGACAATGTAAACATTAGCAATAAAAATTATGGAAAGTTTCTTGGCATATTCCTAGACAAGAGACTCAACTTCAGTACCCACATACAACACATAACTAAGAAAGTCTCTAAAACAGTTGGTATACTCTCCAAAATCAGATATTATGTACCTAACTCTGCTCTCATCTCTCTATATTATGCACTAATCTATCCCTATCTCAAATTATGCACTAATCTATCCCTATTGACAAAACGTTTTATATTCTGTTTGGCAATAAATCCTCTAATCAGATAAATCTCAAAATAAACAATACCCAAATTTGTAACAAATTAGATGGCAAATTCCTTGGCGTTCTCATCGACCACAAGCTGAATTTCCAGGGTCACATTCTAAATATATCAAAAAAAGTTTCAAAAACTGTTGGCATTCTTTCTAAGATCAAATATTATGTACCCCGCCCTGCCCTGGTTACTCTCTAT
This sequence comes from Procambarus clarkii, assembly GCF_040958095.1. Lineage (NCBI taxonomy): Eukaryota > Metazoa > Arthropoda > Malacostraca > Decapoda > Cambaridae > Procambarus > Procambarus clarkii. The sequence goes on from NC_091161.1 coordinate 45,649,876, forward strand.
TACTCCCTCATCTATCCATATCTCAACTATGGTATTTGTGCTTGGGGTTCTACTGCCCAAAATCATTTACGTCCTCTTATTACCCAACACAAAGCTGCTATTAGGACAATATCCAACTCTGGCCCCAGACATCACTCGGTACCCTTACTCTAATCTCTGAATATGTTAGATATTAAGTCACTGCACATTCTCTCTTGTGTATTATACATATATAAAAACGCTGAACTGTAATGCCAATCCTGACCTCAAAAGCTTCATTGAAGGTTGTAACAGAACCCATGAGCACCACACCAGAAATAAATACAGTTTTGATATTCCTAGAGTACGACTTAATCAAACTAGAAATGCTCTACAAATCAAGGGACCCAGAATGTGGAATGACCTTCCCAACCATGTTAAAGACTGTACCTCTCTCAACCAGTTTAAGATAAAAACTAAACACTACCTAATAAATTCCCTGTAACCTACCTCACTCCTCTATTGTCAACCCATGTCTGTATTTTTTTTTGTTTAATCAACACTGTTTGTCAACCTATTGTATTTGTGCTGCTTTTTTAGTCATGTTCCCCCCTTTTTTTTTATCTTTATTTGTATTTGTTCTCAACACTTTTTATTCTTTATGCTCAATTAGTATTAAGTTCTAGATATTAATGTTTTTCTTGCCCGAAACGCATTGCGTAATAGTGGCTTTAGGCATTGTATGTACTAGCTCTATCTATATATCAATCCATTAATGTAACATCACTTGTATGTATGTATGTACCTTACCTGAATAAACATATTTATTTATTTATTTATTTTTTTACTATGGTATCTGTGCATGGGGTTCAACCACTGCAAACCACCTCAAGTCCATCATCACCCAGCAAAAATCTGCTATCAGAATAATATCAAATTCTGCTTTCAGACAACACACAGCCCCCTTGTTTAACTCCCTAAACATGCTAAACATAATCTCACTCCACAAATTCTCTTGTGTCAACTACATTTACAAAACCCTGTTCTTAAATGCAAATCCTTGTCTGAAACTCTTCCTGGACAGATGTAATAGGACCCATTATCACCACACCAGAAATAAATATCTCTTTGATATCCCCAGAGTTAAACTTAATCTGTGTAAACACTCTATGCAAATAAAGGGACCCAGTTTATGGAACTCACTCCCTACTGAATTGAAAAGCTGTTCAACTTTTACATCATTCAAAATCAATACTAAAAAGTACCTAATTTCATCTTCATAGATTTTCACTTTTTGCCTTAAAATTGCACTGTATCTATTGCTACCCAATCTCCCAACCTTTATGTTCCCAATTTGAACATCTTTACCATTGTAATCATTGCTGTCTTCTTATATGTGCTGCCAATCTGCTGTATGGTGTTTATAAATCTTGTTTATCTGTATCTTTTGCTACCCAGTCTCCCAATCTTTATGTACCCAATCTGAACATCTTTACCATTGTGATCATTGCTGTCTTATATGTGCTGTCAAACTGCTGAATGGTGTCTATTAATCTTGTTTAAATTACTAATCAAGCTGTCAATGTAATCAATCAGAGCTTTAATATAACAATGTGCTTTAATATACTTACTAAGCTCTCTCATCTCATTTTTCTCTTGCAATGTATCTTTATCATTTATCAATTCTGATAGGAATTACCTACTTAAAATTATCTGCTAGATTAAGGACCTGCCCGAAACGCTGCACGAACTAGTGGCTTTACAAGAATGTAAATACTGTACTATCCAATGTATTCTCACAAACCCAATGTACCTTCTTGTATATATATAAATAAATAAATAAATAAATAAATAAATAAAATAAATAAAATACTGTACCTACAATTTTCTCTCATCTTCTTTTTTTCATTCCATGTAACTGTTATCATTTTTTTGTCTATAAATTTTGCAAGTATTTACCTCCTTAAAATTTTCTTAGATTAAGGACCTGCCCGAAACTCTGCGCGTACTAGTGGCTTTACAAGACTGTAATTACCATATGTATCCTCACATTCCCAATGTACCTTCTTGTATATGCATAAATAAATAAATAAATAAATAAATAAATAAATAAATAAATAAATAAATAAATATTGTTGTAATAAGCCACTACACGGTTATTTCTATCTATTTCTATATATTTCTATATAGTGGGGGCCAGGCCTTTGAGATCTCCCATATTTGATAACCCTTAATACTAACTACTACCCCTACTTCCATTTAATATTAGATCCCCCATAGCAGCCCCAAAAATTCTTTAACAGCTAGATAAGAGTAAAGCTGCTTATAGATTAGTTTTTCAAATATTTTTGATAAGTTTGGCAGAATTGATATAGGTCTGAAGTTGTTAACATCAGTGGGATCACCACATTTGTGGACAGGGATTACTCTCGCTTTTTTTAGAATATCTGGAAAGGTTTGGAGTTCAAGTGACTTGTTGAAGAGCAATGCAATGGCAGGAGCTACAAATCTGGAGGCTTTTTTGTAAATAAGAGTTGGTATCTCCTCAAGGGCACTAGACTTGGTTTTAAGGGAAAGGATTATGTCAGTAACATCAGTGGCATTAGTAGGCATTAGGTACCGAGACTGTGGATAGTTTCCTGTAAGATGAATATTAGTACTGGACGATGGAATAACATTTGCAAGGGATGACCCAATGGAAGAGAAGAACCTATTGAACTCAAGAGCAGTGTCAGAGGCTGAAAGCAGACCATCATTATTTGATAGGAGTATTGGTTTGTTATTTATAATCTTCTTTGATCCCAATATTTGAGAAATTGTGCTCCATGTTTTCTTACCTGGACAACTGGGAACCTTTTGTTAACAGTCTCAACTCTCACACCCCCCTCAGCCAGGCATGGAAGGATATTAAAAGAATTAAAGGCGATAAGATCGGCCAAGTAGCACACCCTCACCCTCTACACAGAGCAAACGAGTTAGTCGATGCTTGGGTGTTATAAAAATAAATGGTGTGGGCTTGTGTTATAAATAATATGTGTGTGGGGCTTCTATGGGGGACTTGGTATTATTAAGGGGTAAGGGTAGTTAGAAGACAGAGTATCAAATATGGGAGAGCTAAAAGGCCCGGCCCCCAAAATAAACTATCCACAGTAGTAATAACTTGCTACTAGACCATATATGTTAGTCTAAGGGTTGATCAATGCACTCCCACACAGGAATAAGGGATACTCTGTAATTCATGTACTTATTTATTAACTCCTTAACAACCCCCCATATACACTCACACCAATAACAATAATAATAATAACTTTACCACACTATCTTACGTTAAAAGCCTTGGTCCACATAGGCAGGATACAAGGTTTACACTAATAACAAGCTAGGGTAAAGTACTACTGGATAAGCACTGAAGCTGGATGCAGCTTAGGGTAGTGAAACCACGTGGGACCCTAATACAAAATACAACACTTAGGGGTACCCAAAACACTGGCAAATACTATCCCCAGGTCTCACCAATATTACTACCAGAGTAGGTACACTTAGAAATCATACAATACTTAACTTAATGGTACAGGAACTTAAGGTAAGGGAAATAAGTAAGAGGAGAAGGGAGGAGATTAGGGGTGCAGCCACAGAGTAGGTCTCGTCCGCACGAACGCCAGCCAGAGAAGAACCTCCTAGCGACCAGCTAGGCCTCCCATGTCGTGGTGCCGGAAGGAGCCTAATTGATCGTGCAGCTAAGCACATTAAAGATCTTCCCCTATGCAACGTATTGTTACTTTACAAATGATTAGAAAGTATTAGTAAGCAAAGTTGGTGCCTATGTTACTATTTAATAATCAACCCCCAACTCAGTCTTTAAATGCTCTTTGAGAAACAATAATAGTCTTACGTCTGGCAGGGAAGATACAAACAATTGCTGCTCGAGATGCACTCAACTGTACTACCAGAAAGTTTAATAGCTCAATTTTTTACCTCTGGTTTCCACTGGAGAACCCAGGGTCGTTACAGCTTGCTATGGGGAATTGGTACTATTAAGGGGTAAGGGTAGTTAGAAGACAGAGTTATCAAATATGGGAGAGCTAAAAGGCCCGGCCCCCAAAATAAACTATTCACAGTAATAATAACTTGCTACTAGACCATATATGTCAGTCTAAGGGTTGATCAATACACTCCCACACAGGAAGAAGAGATACTCTGTTCTAAGGTACTTATTTATTAACCCCTTAACAGCCCCCCATATACATTCACACCAATAACAGTAATAATAATAACTTTACCACACTACCTTACGTTAAAAGCATTGGTCCACATAAACAGGATACAAGGTTTTACACTGAACACAAGCTAGGGTAAAGCTCTACTATTGAATAACTTGAAGTTAGAGTCAGCTTAGGGTAGGGGACCACGTGGTTCCAATGGGACCCCCTTTAGAATAACTAGTAATATAAACCCTAAAAACACCTACTAATACATGGAATCACAGCATCTCCATAACCCCGGACAACATGGTTTCAGAACAGGGCGCTCTTGCCTGCCGCAGTTGCTGGACCACTATGATATGGCATTAGATGCTATGGAAGACAAACAAAACGCTGATGTAATTTACACAGATTTCGCAAAAGCTTTTGATAAATGTGACCATGGCGTTATTGCACATAAAATGCGTTCAAAAGGAATTACCGGAAAAATAGGCAGATGGATCTACAAATTCCTGACCAACAGAACCCAATGTGTAATAGTCAACAAAATAAAATCCAGCCCATCAACCGTGAAGAGCTCAGTTCCCCAGGGTACTGTGTTTGCTCCAGTACTTTTTCTCATCCTCATATCGGACATAGACAAGAACACAACCTATAGCACTGTATCATCCTTTGCAGATGACACTAGGATCTTCATGAGAGTAGGTAATATAGAGGACACGGCAAACCTCCAGTCAGATGTAGATCAGGTCTTTCTATGGGCTACAGAAAATAATATGGTGTTTAACGAAGATAAGTTCCAGCTCATGGGCTACGGAAAAAATGAAAATATAAAAACGGAAACCACGTACAAAACTCAGGCAAATCATAACATAGAACGTAAAGGCAATGTAAAGGATCTGGGTGTACTCGTGTCGGAAGACCTTACCTTTAAAGAACACAATAAAGTAGCCGTCACAACTGCAAGAAAAATGACAGGTTGGATAACAAGAACTTTTCACACTAGAGATGCTATACCGATGATGACACTTTTCAAAACGCTTGTGCTCTCTAGAGTGGAGTACTGCTTCACAATGACAGCCCCTTTCAAAGCTGGAGAAATTGCTGACCTGGAGAGCGTGCAGAGATCCTTCACTGCTAGAATCCACTCAGTAAAACACCTAAACTATTGGGACCGACTAAAGAGCCTAAATCTGTACTCCCTTGAGCGCAGGCGGGAAAGATACATAATAATTTACACGTGGAAAATATTAGAGGGGCTGGTCCCAAACCTGCACACAGAAATAACATCACATGAGACCAGAAGACATGGCAGGATGTGCAGAATACCCCCGTTAAAAAGTGGAGGTGCATCAGGTACTCTGAGAGAGAATTCTATCAACATCAGAGGCCCGAGACTGTTCAACTCGCTTCCGCTACACATAAGGGGCATAACTGGCAATCCCCTCACAGTGTTCAAGAGAGAACTGGATAAGCACCTCCAAAGGATACCTGATCAACCAGGCTGTGACCCATATGTCAGGCTGCGAGCAGCCGCGTCCAACAGCCTGGTTGATCAGTCCAGCAACCAGGAGGCCTGGTCGACGACCTGGCCGCGGGGACGCTAAGCCCCGGAAGCACCTCAAGGTAACCTCAAGGTAACACACAAAGTATACTACTAAACACATAGGACATGAGTATGCCAGACATGCATAATAATGTGCTCAATATACTTATCTTGAACAAGACACAGAAATAAGGAAACGAAGAGGAAGGGTAGGAGGTTCCTGTCCACACCACGCCAGCTCAGAAAAAGATGGAGTCTCTCTCCTTCCCCCCAGCTGCCGGCAGACTGCTCAACTAATCGCACTGCAGCTCTATACCAAGTTTACTCAGGTTTACTTTACAAATGATTAGAAAGTATTAGTAAACATAGTTGGTGCCTATGTTATTATTTAATAATCAACCCCCAGCTCAGTCTTTAAATGCTCTTTGAGAAACAAGAATAGTCTTACGTCTGGCAGGGAAGATACAAACAAAGACACATCGGGTTGCGATTTCCTACTCTAACGTAGCTTAATTAGTTAAATTTTGACCTCTGGTTTCCACTGAAGAACCCAGGGTCGTAACATTGGGCAACCACCTCTAGCTTCAATAATCTTTCCCCAGACATACAGTTCAGATTAAATGCTGGTTACGGAGATCGAGAAAGGCTCGTTGACTTCATGCTCCACAACGAAGATGAATGCAACGTGCCATTTACTGAGTTTGAATTACTCGCGGCCCTAAATAAAGGCAAAGCCACATCCCCCGGTGAAGATGGTATCACTTATGACATATTGCGTCTGCTCCCTTTAGTACCAGGGAATCCCCTGCTTGAGCTGTATAATATGAGCTATGTTGCTGGGGAGCTTCCTAACTCTTGGACCAACAGTATAATCATTCCAATTCCCAAGCCAAATCAAGAGAATGCTTTCCGCCCAATTTCCCTTACTAGCTGCATTTGCAAAACATCCGAGAGAATGGTCCTAAACCGTCTCCTCCATAGAATAAGAACCATGCTATCCCCCCAGATATATGGCTTCATGCATGGAAGGAGTGTGCATCATTGCATCACCACCTTTCTTACCCTGCACACTGAAAAGTCATATACCACCTTCCTAGATCTTAAGTCTGCCTTTGATATTGCAAATAGACATGTTATCTTGAGTGAGCTTGCAAGAATGAATATTGGTGGTTGGCTTCTTTGTTGGATCAGGGGTTACTTATCCAACAGGAAGTCATCTGTATTTTTCCAGGGGCATAGAAGTGTAACAAGAGACTTTGAACTAGGCACCCTGCAGGGTGGTGTCCTCAGCCCTACCTTATTTGATATCTTAATAAACACGCTGTTAAACTCTATACCGAGCAAACCCAACGTCCACATCATTAGCTATGCTGATGATATAATGATACACACCACTGGGTATGCTAACACGCAGAACACTCTTAACTCTGTATTAGACTCATGTCAGGACCTAGGTTTAATTATCTCAGCAGAGAAAACAAAGATACTAAATCGACGCCCACCCAGGCAGGGAGGAGCTGTTCGCAAGATGCAACTGTCTGATGGCTCCCAGCTTGACTATGTAAACAGATTCAAATACCTTGGCCTTGAGGTGCCACTGTATGGTCCTGTTGTATTCAGACTCTGTCGTCAGTATAAAGAGAGGCTCCGAGCTCTCAAGGCTGTTGCAGGTTATCACTCAGGCTATGGTGCCAATGTCAGAATTGTCAAAATGATGTACTTTGCATACATCAGATCTTTAGTGGATTATGCTGCACCTCTGCTTGTTTTGATGCCTGAAAGAAAGCTTGGAGGGCTTGAAAAATTGCAGAACGAAGCCTTGAGGATAATCCTTGGGTGCCCTCGTACCACAAAGATACTTAATATGAGAAAGGAACTTAATATTCTGAGCGTTGTTGATCGTGTTACTGAAATTAACTGTCAAATTGGTATAAAAATGCTTAGGCTAACTCATCCTAATCCTTACACAGAAGCCCTCCAGAATTTCTTTATTGAAGATCAGCATTGTTCCAAATGGATAACAAAAACTGGAACTCAACTCAGAATGTATGGGGTTCATGATTTGTACCAAGAGAAACAACAACGGCACTTTCCTGCACCGTGGGAGGTTACACCCTTTCCAGTTTTAATCCCTCCCTTTCCACCCAAGAAGCAAATTAGAGATCAGCCCAAGCTTCGTCTTGAGGCAAAGCTCAACGCCTTAAGCCATATTGATGCTCTGTCCACAGAGCATTCTCTCTCTCAAATTATATACACTGATGGTTCCCTACACCGCACCACGGGTGCAGCTGGAAGTGCAGTGGTCCTGACAATGGGCGATGGCCTATACTTTGAGTGGGGAGTCCGTATAAACAACTGGGCCTCTACCCTTCAGACCGAACTATTTGCCTTGATCCTTGCACTGAAATGTGTACAAGTCTCAAAACTTGATACATTAATTGTAAGTGACTCCTTTTCATCCTTAAATGCTCTCAACTCTTTAAGACATAACTGTAACATGCTCGTGTCCGAAGCTAGACACAAATACAACAAAATTATTAAGGATGGTAACAGAGATCATTTCATGTGGTCTCCATCTCATGTTGGCCTCCGAATGCATGATAGAGCTGATAAGTTAGCCAAAGAATCTACCTTTAAAGGAGCCGTTGAGTGTAACCTTGGATTGTCAATGAGCAATCTGAGAGCAGCAGTACACCGAGAACTTCAACAAGATTGTGTAGATTTGAGGCAAAGTGAAATTGACACCAGTAATTCCATCTATCAATATACTATCATGCAAGAGGAGCCACACATCTATGGATCATCCAATAAAATCAGCAGACTTCTAGATGTTACTACTGCTCGGCTTAGACTCGGTTACAAGTATCTCCGGGAATTCTCATTATCTGCTGATGTAGACCTGACCAAATGTAAACTGTGTCAACAAAATTATTCGCACACCCTCCGTCACTATGTGATGGAGTGCGAAAAGATACGTGAATTTAGAGACAATTCTATAACCAATGTTCCAGCTTTGTGTCAATATTTCATTCAAAATGATCTGCTACCAGAAATTTTAGCCAAATATCCCCAGTTTGCTAACTGTAGGTAGTAACTAAGTGATTGTAACCTATCCACCGCTGCCCACTGGATGGGGGGCGGTGTGCAGGGCAAACATATATATTTTGACACTAGCTCTCCACATATGTCAGTTGCTTAATTTAGAACCTGTACTTGAGGTCGATCTCGAACCCATTGTTGATGTGATGACTTATATTGAAATTTGTAACTAGCTCATCAAGATTGTAACTTGCTTAGCTAAATGAATTGTGGGGTTCAGTCCCAGAGCCCATTATGTGCCTCTGTAACCCTTTCCACTACCGCCCACAAGATGGGTATGGGGTGCATAATAAATGAACTAAACTAAACTAACTAATGTTTTCTTAATATTGCCCTTTGTGTGGGTAAATTTGTCTTCGTAGCATTTAATTTTGGCTCTCCTAATTATTTTAGATAGCAATGATGAGTAATTCTTTGAGAATTCTTTGGAGACGATTCCTAACCTATACTTCTTCTCAAGGTCATGTTTTTTATTAATGGATTTAAGTATCCCCTTTGTAAACCAAGGATTGTTTAGCCTTTTAGTTGTGACTTGTTTCTTTAGCATAGGACAGTGGATGTTATAAAGGCTGAGAGTTTTTTGAAGAAATGCTAGGTTGAAATGCAGAGTTTTTTGAAGAAATGCTAGGTTGAAATGCACTGCTAGGTTGATGTCCCCTATGTTCCCTAATTCAGATTCCTAGTTGATATTAGCAGCAGCAGCAGCAGCTATAAAATTGCCTATAGTAGTTTCATTGTGCAGCCAAAAGCTTATCTCCCTTGCCTCTAGAGGTGGTTTGTTAATGTTGGTTAGGAGAAATGTGGGGTAATGGTCTGTAGTGCTATCGAGAATTATCCCTGAAGTAAGTGGAAAGGTTATGTTGGTCCAGATGCGATCAAGAGCCGTGGCAGTATTGTCAGTGATTCTAGTAGGTCTAGTGATTATGGGTATGAGGAAGTAGGAATTCATACAGTTGAGGAAACTAGCAGCAGGAGAGTTATCAGGCTCGCAGAGGTCAATGTTAAATAGTCACCAGAAATAATTAAGTGAGTTTTGTTCAGTCGGTTTTCTAGTATAAGATTTCTAAGGTTTGAGTTAAATTCAGTCACATCAGTGTTAGGAACCCTGTAGACTGCTCCCACAGTCAAGACAACATCGTTACCCTTGACTCTGAAGGAAGCAAATAAATAAATAAATAAATGTTTATTTAGGTAAGGTACATACATAAAGAGATTTTACAAAGTTTGTTGGATTTATAGATAGAGCAAGTACATACGATGCCTAAAGCCACTATTACGCAAAGCGTTTCGGGCAGGAAAAACATTAATGACTAAAGCTTAATACTAATGGGTAAAAAGAATAAAATGTGTTGAGAACAAATAAAAATAGAGGTAAAAGAGGGGGAAACATGGCTGAAAAAGCAGGGCAAATACAATTACAAATTATTACAGACAATTACATTCAAACAGCGTTGTTTTGAAAAAAAAAACAAAAAACATACATGGGTTGACAACAGAGGGGTAAGGTAGGTTACAGGGAATTTATTAGGTAGTGCTTCGTTTTTATCTTAAACTGGTTGAGAGAGGTACAGTCTTTAACATGGTTGGGAAGGTCATTCCACATTCTGGGTCCCTTGATTTGAAAAGCATTTCTAGTTTGATTAAGTCGTACTCTAGGAATATCAAAACTGTATTTATTTCTGGTGTGGTGCTCATGGGTTCTGTTACAACCTTCAATGAATCTTTTGAGGTCAGGATTGGCATTACAGTTCAGCGTTTTATATATGTATAATACACATGAGAGAATGTGCAGTGACTTAATATCTAACATATTCAGAGATTTCAGTAGGGGTACCGAGTGATGTCTGGGGCTAGAGTTGGATATTGTCCTAATAGCAGCTTTGTGTTGAGTAATTAGAGGACGTAAATGATTTTGGGTAGTAGAACCCCAAGCACAAATACAATAGTTGAGATATGGATAGATGAGGGAGTAATAGAGAGTCACCAGGGCAGGGCGGGGTACATAATATCTGATCTTAGAAAGAATGCCAACAGTTTTTGAAACTTTTTTTGATATATTTAGAATGTGTCCCTGGATATTATGCTTGTGGTCGATGAGAACGCCAAGGAATTTGCCATCTAATTTGTTACAAATTTGGGTATTGTTTATTTTGAGATTTATTTGATTGGAGGATTTATTGCCAAACAGAATATAGAACGTTTTGTCAATGTTAAGGGTGAGTTTGTTGGCAGTTAGCCAAAGATGGACTTTCTCTAGCTCAGTATTTACTGTGGCATTTAGAGCAAGGGGGTCAGGACTGGAGTAAATGAAGGTTGTGTCATCAGCAAATAGAACTGGTTTGAGGTGTTGGGAGGCATTTGGAAGGTCATTAATGTAGATGAGAAAGAGGAGAGGGCCATGTATGCTGCCCTGAGGAACACCAATGTTGATGGGTAGGGTGGGAGAAATTGTATTATTCACAGAAACATACTGGAGCCTGTCAGTAAGATAAGATTTGAGGTATTGCAGGGAGTGTCCTATGACTCCATAATGATGTAATTTAAGAAGAAGGTTTTGGTGGTTGACAGTGTCAAAAGCCTTACGCAGGTCCACAAATAACCCAACAACTCTTTTTTATCAAGAGCTGCGTGAATCAAGTTAATCATACTAATAAGTGCATCGTTAGTGCTTTTTTTGGGTCTGAAGCCATATTGACAAGAGCTAAGTATATTGTGTTTGTCTAAAAAGAGTAAAGCTGCTTGTAGATTAGTTTTTCGAATATTTTTGACAAGTTAGGCAGGATTGATATAGGTCTGTAGTTGTTAACATCTGTGAGATCACCACATTTGTGGACAGGGGTTACTCTTGCTTTTTTAAGAATGTCTGGAAAGGTTTGGAGTTCAAGTGACTTGTTGAAGAGCAATGCAATAGCAGGGGCTAAAGATCTGGAGGCTTTTTTGTAAATTAAAGTTGGCATCTCCTCCAGGGCACTAGACTTGGTTTTAAGGGAAAGGATTATCTCATTGACATTAGTGGAACTAGTAGGCTTTAGGTACAGAGACTGTGGATTGTTACCTTTAAGATAGTCATTAACATCAGTACTGGAAGATGGAATATCATTTGCAAGGGATGACCCAATGGAAGAGAAGAACCTATTGAACTCAATAGCAGACTCAGAGGCTGAAAGCTGACCAACGTTATTGAACAGGAGTGTTGGTTTGTTATTTAAAATCTTCTTTGATCCCAATATTTGTGAAATTGTGCTCCAAGTTTTTTTAATGTTGCTCTTTATTTGGGTAAATTTATCTTCATAGTATTTAGTTTTGGCTCGTCTAATTATTTTAGTTAGCAATAACGAGTAATTCTTTGAGAATTCTTTGGAGACGGTTCCTAACCTATACTTCTTCTCAAGGTCGTGTTTTTTGTTAATGGATTTAAGTATTCCCTTTGTAAGCCAAGGATTGTTAAGCCTTTTGTTTGTGACTTGTTTTGTAAGCATAGGACAGTGGGTGTTATATAGGCTAAGAGTTGTTTGTAGAAAAGATTGCACTGCTAGGTTGATGTCCCCTATGTTACCTAACTCGGACTCCCAGTTGACATTATCAGCAGCAGTTATAAAATTGTTTATAGCAGTTTCATTGTGCAGCCTAAAGCTTAACTCCCTTGACTCAAGAGGTGGTTTGGTAATGTTAGTTAAGAGAAATGTGGGGTAATGGTCTGTGGTGCTATCGGTGATTATACCTGAGGTAAGCGGAGAGGTTATGTTGGTCCAGATGTGATCTAGAGTCGTAGCAGTACTATCAGTGATTCTAGTTGGTCTAGTGATTAAGGGTATGAGGAAGCAGGAATTCATACAGTTGAGGAAGCTATCAGCAGTAGGGTGTTCAGGCTCGCAGAGGTCAATATTAAAGTCCCCTGCGATAATTAGATGGTTTTTGTTCAGTCTGTTATCTAGTATTAGATTTCTAAGGTTTGAATTGAATTCGGACACATCAGTGTTAGGAATTCCATAGACTGCACCCACAGACATAACAGACTCGGCACCCTTGACTCTGAAACTGGCGAAGATATACTCCCCACAGCAGTCTCTAGTTATAATTATTTTTAAGCATGTTAGTTCTTGGTGGTAGTAAAGACCAGTACCACCACCTCTCTGCATTTGACGACAGTTGTGAATAGCCGAGTAGTTAGGCATGTTAAAGAGTTGAGTAGTATCCTCTTTCAACCACGTTTCAGTAAGTACTGTATAATAAAAGAGAATTTGTTGTCAATAGTTTCAATCAAGGCACTAACATCATCGAAGTGTTTACCTAAGGATCTAACGTTCAAGTTGATTACAGAGATATTGTGATTATCTGTTAATACATTGTTTACATCATGTGCTGTAAAATATCTGCAATTTTGATCACTGAAGTGATGATTGTCATAGATAGTGGATAAGAGGTTTAGTTCTGGGTCTATACTTGTCTGCATGAAAAGGCTGTTTGCAGGAAATCAAGGCAAGAATGGCAAATTACAAAATAGAAAACAAAGAAAAAAGTAGAATAAGAATTCTAAAGTAATATAAACTTAATGGTAATTTTAAGTAAAAAAAAAAAAAAAAAACTTAATGGGAACTAGGAATGTAAAAAATGAACTAGAATAATTAATAACAATAGATGACCAAAAAAGTAAAAAAGCAATTATGAAATCTATAAAATGAAAAGCTTGCTTACTATAATAATTTTTATTTTATTTAGGTAAAGGTACATACATAAAGAGATTTTACAAAGTTTGTTGGCTTTATAGATAGAGCTAGTACATACAATGCCTAAAGCCACTATTACGCAAAGCGTTTCGGGCAGGAAAAAACACTACTGACTAAAGCTTAAAACTAATGGGTAAAAAGAAAAAAATGCGTTGAGAACAAATAAAAATAGAGGTAAAAGAGGGGGGAACATTGTTGAAAAAACAGCACAAATACAATTACAAATTATTACAGAAAATTACATTAAAACAGCGTTGATTTGAAAAACAAAAACACAAAACAAAAAACATACATGGGTTGACAACAGAGGGGTAAGGTAGGTTACAGGGAATTTATTAGGTATAGCTTCGTTTTTAACTTAAACTGGTTGAGAGAGGTACTGTCTTTAACATGGTTGGGAAGGTCATTCCACATTCTGGGCCCCTTGATTTGTAGAGCATTTCTAGTTTGATTAAGTCGTACTCTAGGAATATCAAAACTGTATTTATTTCTGGTGTGGTGCTCATGGGTTCTGTTACAACCTTCTATGAAGCTTTTGAGATCAGGATTGGCATTACAGTTTAGCGTTTTATATATGTATAATACACATGAGAGAATGTGCAGTGACTTAATGTCTAACATATTCAGAGATTTGAGTAGGGGTACCGAGTGATGTCTGGGGCCAGAATTGGATATTGTCCTAATAGCAGCTTTGTGTTGAGTAATTAGAGGACGTAAGTGATTTTGGGTAGTAGAGCCCCAAGCACAAATACCATAGTTGAGATATGGATAGATAAGGGAGTGATAGAGAGTCACCAGGGCAGGGCGTGGTACATAATATCTGATCTTAGAAAGAATGCCCACAGTTTTTGAAACTTTTTTTGATATGTTTAGAATGTGTCTCTGGAAATTCAGCTTGTGGTCAATGAGAATGCCAAGGAATTTGCCATCTAATTTGTTACAAATTTGGGTATTGTTTATTTTGAGATTTATTTGATTAGAGGATTTATTGCCAAACAGAATATAGAAAGTTTTGTCAATGTTAAGGGTGAGTTTGTTGGCAGTTAGCCACAGATGGACTTTATTTAGCTCAGTATTTACTGTGGTATTTAGAGCAAGGGGATCAGGACTGGAGTAAATGAAGGTTGTGTCGTCAGCGTCAGGTTTGAGGTGTTGGGAGGCATTTGGAAGGTCATTAATGTAGATGAGAAAGAGGAGAGGGCCAAGTATGCTGCCCTGGGGAACACCAATGTTGATGGGTAGGGTGGGAGAAATTGTATTATTCACAGAAACACATTGGAGCCTGTCAGTAAGGTAGGATTTGAGGTCTTGTAGGGAGTGTCCTCTGACACCATAATGATGTAATTTAAGAAGAAGGTTTTGGTGGTTGACAGTATCGAAAGCTTTACGCAGGTCCACAAATAACCCAACAGGGAACTCATTTTTATCAAGAGCTGTATGAATTGAGTTAAGCATACTAATAAGTGCATCGTTAGTGCTTTTTTTGGGCCTGAAGCCATA
Organism: Procambarus clarkii; assembly: GCF_040958095.1. NCBI lineage: Eukaryota > Metazoa > Arthropoda > Malacostraca > Decapoda > Cambaridae > Procambarus > Procambarus clarkii. Next base: position 45,664,908 of record NC_091161.1, read on the forward strand.
TTGGCAAGGGCTAAGTATATTGAGTTTGGCTAGATATGAGTAAAGCTGCTTATAGATTAGTTTTTCAAAAATTTTTGACAAGTTTGGCAGGATTGATATAGGTCTGTAGTTGTTAACATCTGTGAGATCACCACATTTGTGGACAGGCGTTACTCTCGCTTTTTTTAGAATATCTGGAAAGGTCTGGAGTTCAAGTGACTTGTTGAAGAGCAAAGCAATAGCAGGGGCTAAAGATCTGGAGGCTTTTTTGTAGATTAAAGTTGGTATCTCCTCAAGGGCACCAGACTTGGTTTTAAGGGAAAGGATTATCTCATTGACGTCAATGGAATTAATAGGCTTTAGGTACAGAGACTGGGGATAGTTCCCTGTAAGGTAGCCCTTAATGTCAGTACTGGAAGATGGAATATCATTAGCAAGGGATGAACCAATGGAAGAGAAGAACCTATTGAACTCAATAGCAGAATCAGAGGCTGAAAGCTGACCATCGTTATTAGACAGGAGAGTCGGTTTGTTATTTAAAGACTTCTTTGATCCCAATATTTGTGAAATTGTTCTCCAAGTTTGTTTAATGTTGCTCTTTATTTGGGTAAATTTATCTTCGTAGTATTTAGTTTTGGCTCGTCTAATTATCTTAGATAACTATCTTTAAAGCCTATCTATCTAAAGCCTTCTATCTTTAAAGCCAACAAACTTTGTAAAATCTCTTTATGTATGTACCTTTACCTAAATAAAAATTATTATTATTATTATTATTATTATTATTATTATTATTATTATTATTATTATTATTATTATTATACATATTTAAAACGCTAAACTGTAATGCCAATCCTGACCTCAAAAGCTTCATAGAAGGTTGTAACAGAACCCATGAGCACCACACCAGAAATAAATACAGTTTTGATATTCCTAGAGTACGACTTAATCAAACTAGAAATACTCTACAAATCAAGGGACCCAGATTGTGGAATGACCTTCCCAACCATGTTAAAGACTGTACCTCTCTCAACCAGTTTAAGAAAAAAACGAAGCTATACCTAATAAATTCCCTGTAACCTACCTTACCCCTCTAATGTCATCCAATGTCTGTTTTTTTTTAAAGAGCGCTGTTTGTCGACAGAATTGTATTTGTGCTGCTTTTTCAGCTATGTTTTCATTCCATGTTTTTATTTTACTCTTTATGCTCAATTACAATACAATACAATACAATACAATTTTATTTAGGTAAGGTACATACATACAATAAATTTATACAAGGATTGGTTGATTTATAGGTAGAGCTAGTACATACAATGCCTAAAGCCACTATTACGCAAAGCGTTTCGGGCATGATAAACTTAAATGACAAGCTTAATACTAATTGAGCATAATGAGTAGAATGAAAACAAGAAATGAAAACATAGATGAAAAAGCAGCACAAATACAATTATGTTGGTATATAAAGGCTAAGAGTTTTTTGAAGAAAAGATTGAACTGCTAGGTTGATGTCCTCTATGTTACCTAACTCGGACTCCCAGTTGACATTATCAGTAGCAGTTATAAAATTGTCTATAGCAGTTTCATTGTGTAGTCTAAAACGTATCTCTCTTGACTCAAGAGGTGGTTTGCTAATGTTAGTTAAGAGAAATGTGGGGTAATGGTCTGTAGTGCTATCGGTGATTATACCTGAAGTAAGCGGAGAGGTTATGTTTGTCCAGATGTGATCTAGAGTCGTGGCAGAGCTATCAGTGATTCTAGTAGGTCTAGTGATTAAGGGTATGAGGAAGCAGGAATTCATACAGTTGAGGAAGCTAACAGCAGTAGAGTGTTCTGGCTCGCAGAGGTCAATATTAAAGTCCCCTGCGATAATTAGGTGGTTTTTGTTCAGTCTGTTATCAAGTATTAGATTTCTAAGGTTTGAGTTGAATTCGGACACATCAGTGTTAGGAATTCTATAAACTGCACCCACAGACAGGATAGACTCGGCACCCTTGACTCTGAAGCTGGCGAAGATATACTCCCCATAGCAGTCTCTAGTTCTAATTTCTTTTAAGCATGTTAGTTCTTGGTGGTAGTAAAGAGCAGTGCCACCACCTCTCTGAAGTTGACGACAGTTGTGGATTGCTGAGTAGTTAGGCATGTTAAAGAGTTGAGTAGTATCCTCTTTCAACCATGTTTCAGTAAGTATAATAAAAGAGAATTTGTTGTCAATAGCTTCAATCAAGGCACTAACATCATCGAAGTGTTTACCTAGGGATCTAACGTTCAAATTGATTACAGAGATATTGTGATTATGAGTTAATACATTGTTTACATCATGTGCTGCAAAATATCTGCAATTTAGATCATTAACGTGATTATTGTCATAGATAGTGGATAAGAGGTTAAGTTCTGGGTCTATACTTGACTGCATAAAAAAAGCTGATTGCAGGAAAAACAAGAAAAAAGAAAAGAAAAAAATGTACACAATACTGTACAAAACAAACACAAAAGGGGCTTACAGGGGTACAATGGAGTAAGGGAGTATGGCTAGGCTAGGAAACCTAGGTAATAAATGAGATTAAAGAAAAAAACATATAAACATGGACTATACAAAACACAAGATATAGATATACAAAACAAAAATATAAACAAGACTAAGCAATACAAAAAAAAATTGAGCAAAAATGAAAAATGAGGTAGATTGCTTACAGGTACTCTCAGGTACACTGTAAGTAACAATAGACAGATAATATATATCAATATAGAAAAGAATGTCACAATACAATAAGATAAGTAATTACATGAACAGATGAAAAACAAATCTGCTGTAAAATAGAAAGTAATTATAGCAAAACACAACAATATAATAATATAACAATACAATAAGAGCTTACAAAGTATTGAGTCTGCTAAATTAGAGAATAATTATGGCAAGACACAATAAATGCAAGTAAACAAAGAATTGAAACAATTAGAGGTAGAATTAAGGTCACTAGATAGCCATGGAGGATACACAAGTTTGGTGGAGAGAACAAAAAATCAGTAGAGACTGTCAAGATGAATATATAAAAAAATTTGACAAATGATAATTGTAAAGTAAAATAATCTTAAAGATAATAAATTTTATTAAGCTTAGTTTTAACTTATAATTAGTATGAACTTAATTAAAAGAACAAAAATGAGATCAGTAATTGATTTCAATAAATGACATAGATCAATACAAATAAATTTAAAATATAAATGGAATAGGGTAAGATTAGATTTAAGAGTAAAATTTTACAATGAAACTGAGGTAGATGCTTGCATAAGTGCATGGAGACTTGATGGATTATTTAGGAAATTATATGAATAAGAGAACATTAGGTAAATGGTAAGGCAGAGACAGAACCTTAGACAAAGTTAGATTAAGTTAGGTTAGGCTCAGGCACTGAAAGAGTTATTTTAAGTACTGGCATTGGTCGGGTTCAGGTTTTCAGATATACCACAATCACTTAAGAAGGCCAGGAGTTGTTGGTCACATTTTATTTCATATCTTTTTCCTGTACCTTCTTTCTTCGCAAAAATCGTGCCATTCCTAGTGTAGCACTGCTTGATAAGACCAGGCAATAAGACAATACTATACTATACTATATATATATATATATAGTATATATATATACTATATATATATATATAGTATATATATATACTATATATATATATATATATATATATATATATACTATATATAAGACAATACTATACTATTATAAGTACCCTTTAGTTGAATACTAAAGTTTCACTAAAACAAACTGAGGTAGTTTAAATAGAGATACACTCAGGAACACTGGATAATGAAGTTAATACTAGAGGACACAGGCAAAGCCAGTGTACTATGGAACATGGGAGTAAAAAGAAAAAAAGACAATAATAAAGATGACAATATTATTATTATTTTTTTTTTTAACTAAAGTTAAAACCTTTTGAAAGGAAAGGCAGAGCTAAAGTTTATTTATTTTATTATTTATTTATGCATATACAAGAATGTACATAAGGAATGTGAGGATACAAATATGGTAATTACAGTCTTGTAAAGCCACTAGCACGTGCAGCGTTTCGGGCAGGTCCTTAATCTAAGAAAATTTTAAGGAGGTAAATACTTGCAAAATTTGTAGACAAAAAAATGATAACAGATTACATGGAATGAAAAAAATAAGATGAGAGAAAATTGTAGGTACAGTATATTAAAGCACATAGGTAGCTATGATCGATTGCAATGACAGCTTAAAATGGTAGTTGACAACAAATTGGTAGGCACAATACAGCAGAAACAATATAAGATTGATTGCAATGACAGCTTGAATGGTAGTTGACAAAAATTGGTAGTCACAATACAGCATATGGCTAGCACATAAAAGAAGACAGCAATGAACACAATGATAAGGTTGTTTGATATTACATAAAAATTAGGAGATTGGGTAACACTAGGTACAGAGCAAATTTAAAGCTCAGTGTAGGAAACTAAATAGATGAAGTTAGGTACTTTTTGGTTTTGGTTTTAAATAAGGCAAAAGTTTTACAGTTTTTCAATTCACTAGGGAGTGAGTTCCATAGACTAGGTCCCTTAATTTGCATAGAGTGTTTACACAGATTAAGTTTGACCCTGGGGATATCAAAGAGATATTTATTTCTGGTGTGGTGATAATGGGTCCTATTACATCTGTCCAGGGAGAGTTTCAGAGCATGGTTTGCATTTAAGAACAGGGTCTTGTAAATGTAGTTGACACAAGAGAATGTGTGAAGGGAGTTAATATTTAGCAAGTTTAGGGATTTAAACAAGGGAGCTGAGTGTTGTGTGAAAGCAGAGTTAGTTATTATTCTGATAGCAGAGTTTTGCTGTGTGATGATAGGCTTAAGGTGGTTTGCAGTGGTAGACCCCCATGCACAGATACCATAATTAAGATAGGGGTAGATTAGTGCATAATATAGTGAGAGGAGAGCAGAGTTAGGAACATAATATCTGATTTTGGAGAGTATACCAACTGTCTTAGAGACTTTCTTAGTTATGTGTTGAATGTGGGTGCTGAAGTTGAGTCTCTTGTCTAGGAATAGGCCAAGAAACTTGCCATCATTTTTATTACTGATGTTAATGTTGTCTATCTGAAGCTGAATTGCATTTGATGATTTGCTTCCAAATAAGATGTAGTAAGTCTTTTCGATGTTTAATGTTAGTTTGATCGTTGACATCCATAAGTGGACTTTTTTTAATTCATTATTCACAACATTATTTAGTGTATGTGGGTTGAGGTTTGAGTAGATAAGGGTAGTATCGTCAGCAAACAATATAGGTTTGAGAATATTAGAGACATTAGGCAGATCGTTTATATATATAAGGAATAGAAGAGGTCCTAAGATGCTGCCCTGTGGCACTCCAACGGTAATTGGTAGAGTGGAAGAAGTTGTATCATTGATGGTTACATATTGGTGTCTGTCACTAAGATAGGATCGGATGTAGTCAAGGGCAAGGCCTCGGATTCCATAATGCTGGAGTTTAAGTAAGAGGTAGTTGTGATTAACAGTATCAAAGGCTTTTCTTAGGTCAATGAAGAGTCCAATCGGAAACTCATTTTTGTCAAGGGCTGAGTAGATAATGTCAAGGAGACTAATGATTGCATCATTGGTGCTCTTTTGGGACCGGAAGCCAAACTGGCAGGGGCTGAGTATGTCGAATTTAACGAGGTAGGAATAGAGCTGTTTGTAAATATTTTTTTCAAATATTTTTGATAGAATGGGTAGATTTGATATTGGTCTATAATTGTTTATGTCCGCCGGATTGCCTCCTTTATGGACTGGCGTTACTCTTGCTTTTTTGAGGACATCAGGGAAGGTGCGATACTCTATAGATTTGTTGAACAGTAGTGCTATGGGTGGGGCAAGGGCATGGGAAGCTCTCTTGTACACAATGGACGGAATTTCACTGGTGTTCCCTGCCTTGGTTTTTAGAGAATGTATGATGGACACAACATCTGCCGGGCTGATTGGTGAAAGGAGAAGAGAGTTTGGATAGCTGCCTGAGAGATATGTGTTAATATGTGTCTGAGTCTGTGGGATTTTACTGGCAAGATTAGCACCAACCGATGAAAAGAAACTATTAAATTCATTTGCCATTTCTAAGTCAGTTGACGGTATACCCCCATCCTTGTAGAGTTTTATTTGGTTATGTGAGTGTTGTTTAGTTCCTAGGATACTAGAGATAGTTTTCCAAGTGCTTTTCATGTTGCCTTTTGCTTCATTGAATCTATTCACATAATATGCAAGTTTTGCCTTTCTTATGATACTGGTAAGCATTGATGAGTACCTTTTAGCTACTTCCTTTGAAACTAGGCCAATCCTAACTTTCTTTTCATATTCATGTTTGTTGTTGATTGAGTTGAGAATGCCACTTGTGAGCCATGGATTGTTTAATCTTTTGTCAGTTACTTGCTTGGTAAGAAGGAGACAATGAATGTTGTAGAGGCTTAGAGTTTTGGAGATGAAGAGGTTAGCTAATGAATTTATATCATGGGTATTATTGAATTCAGAATCCCAGTTAATATTGTAAAGTGCCTCTGTAAGATTGTCTAAAGCTGATTCACTGTGTAGCCTAAATGAAAGTTTCTTGCTTTTTGGTGGTGTTATGTCCATGTTCGCTATGAGAAAGGTAGGATAGTGGTCAGTTGTTCTGTCGTAGATTATACCAGATACAAGGGGAGCTGTTATGTTTGTCCATATGTGGTCCAAGGTAGTGGCTGATGTTTGAGTGACTCGGGTAGGTTTGGTGATTGTGGGGATTAGCATACAGGAGTTCATGCTGTTAAGGAAATAGTCAACTTGAGAGCAATTTTGTTGACCCAGGTCAATATTAAAATCTCCTCCCAGAATGATGTGGTTTTTGTTGAGATTGTTGTTTATAATAAGATTCCTTAGGTTGCCTGAGAAAGAAGCTATGTTAGTATTGGGAAATCTATAGATGGCTCCAATAGTCAAAGAAGATTTAAGGGATTTAATTGTAAACTGAGCAAAAGTATATTCACAGTAGTCATCTCTGTCACTAATAACACTGTTGCAGATAAATGTATCTCGGTAATATATAGCTGTGCCACCACCTTTTTTATTAGGCCTACAGTTATGAATGGCTTTATAACCAGCTAAGTTGTAGAGTTGGGTATAGTCTTTATTTAGCCAAGTTTCTGTTAAAATAATGAACGATAGGTTAGTACCTATTGCTGTGAGTAATGCATTTAAATCGTCAAAATGTTTACCAAGTGATCTAACATTTTGGTTATAAACTGATAGAAAGGTGTTATTTTGAAGTTTGTTTTTAGCCTGGTGTGCTGTGAAATACTTGCAATAATGATGATCAATGTGCTGGTTGGTGTAGATATGAGACAGAAGATTTTGATCAGGATCAATATCAGTGTGCATAGGATGCAGAGGGATCACGATACAAGATACACGATAAAGCAAAACACAAGAATAAAAGCAAATACAATAAAATAGTAACAATTTAGAAGTAAAATAAAGATCCAATAGATAGCCAGGGAGGACACAGAAGTTACATAAAATAAAAAAAACAAAAAATCAGTAGAGACTGACAATATAAATGTGAAATAGAAAATAATAAGAAAAATGATAATCATAAAAAAAAAAATGATCTTGAAGATAATTAGCTTAGTAATGGTCAATTAACAGGGTAATAAAAAGCCCTAGGTTTAGTGACAAGGGGATTAACTAAGAACAAATAATTAAGAGTATAAAACAGGCAAAGATGACAAAAAAAAAAAAAATAGAAATAAAAATAAACACCTTTGGAAAGGAAAGGCAGAGCTTAAGTACACTTTGGTTGTATGTGAGACTACAAATTATGTTCTGGTTATTCAGCTGATATCCCACAGTCATCCAGGAAAGAAGTGAGGTGTGCTTCAGTGGTTATGACATAAGTTTTTCCAGAGTCAGTCTTCCTAGCTATTATTTTACCATCGCGCACAAAACAATGTTTAATAGCAGTGGATCTATTGCAAATTCCACGTAGTTTAAATTAAAAGTACACAAAGGTAGTTAAATGAGATTATAATTTGAATTCAGGCTATATAGCAGTTATCCCACAGTCACTGAGGAAAGAATTAAGGTGAGCTTCAGTGGTTATTGAATAGGTTTTTCCAGTGTCAGTCCTCCTAGCTATAATTTTACCATCTCGCACAAAACAGTGTTTAATTGTAGGGGAATTTTTGCAGAAACCACGCAGTTTAAAAAAGAGATTTTGCCTGAACCTGGTCTGACATTCATTCACATAAACAGTGGATTTACTAGCGACTGCAGATGAGATAAGATCAGACTTGCGGGAGCAGCTATCTAGTTTTAAACGAATTCTCCTGTTATTAGTACCAGATGATTTGGTACCCACTCTATAAGCTGCTTTGATGTCATTTTTTTGGATTGAATACCTTAACTTATCCTGCAATACCTTGATCACGATGGCAGCACAGTCTTCTCCATCAGTTTCTTGGGGAAAATCACGTGAAGAGATAATTACAGACTCAAGTAGTTTATGTTGGTCGGTCTCGTCTTGGGTAACAGTGTGTTGCTGTTGTAGGGTGTTCAGATGGTTCTCAAACTGTTGCAATATTTCTTCCTGTTTTTTAGTGGTTGCATCTGGATTAAAGTTAGTAACTGTGTTCTTGAGAAGGTTTAATTCTTGTTCGAGGTTGACGACTTTGGTAGATAGATCTTGATTGTTCTTGAGTAAGTCTCCAGCTTCATTCTGCTGGAGAAATATATACTCTCCATAAGGGTCTCTAGATTTAATTACTTTTAAGCAAGTCAGTGCATGTTATGAGAAGTACCACCACCTCTTTGTATAGGACGACAGTTGTGAATGGCTGAGTAGTTTGGTATGTTGTAGAGTTGAGAAGTGTCCTCTTTTAATCACGTTTCAGTTGTTTATTCGGACTTTATACTTTCCAGTTGTTTATACGGACTCCCCACTCAAAGTACAAGCCATCGCCCATTGTTAGAACAACTGCACTTCCAGCTGCACCCGTGGTGCGGTGTAGGGAACCATCAGTGTACATGATTTGAGAGAGAGAATGCTCTGTGGACAGAGCATCAATATAAATATTATCAATAGCGTTGAGCATCAATAACGCGTTGAGCTTTGCCTCAAGACGAAGCTTGGGCTGATCTCTAATTTGCTTCTTGGGTGGAAAGGGAGAGATTAAAACTGGAAAGGGTGTAACCTCCCACGGTGCAGGAAAGTGCCGTTGTTGTTTCTCTTGGTACAAATCATGAACCCCATACATTCTGAGTTGAGTTCCAGTTTTTGTTATCCATTTGGAACAATGCTGATCTTCAATAAAGAAATTCTGGAGGGCTTCTGTGCAAGGATTAGAATGAGTTAGCCTAAGCATTTTTATACCAATTTGACAGTTAATTTCAGTAACACGATCAACAACGCTCGGAATATTAAGTTCCTTTCTCATATTAAGTATCTTTGTGGATTTATTTGATTTGAGGATTTATTTTCAAACAAAATATAGAAAGTTTTGTCAATATTGAGGGTGAGTTTGTTGGCAGTTAGCCAGTCATGGACTTTATTTAGCTCAGTATTCACTCCCCGATAATTATATTAATCTTTCCCCGATAATTATATCAGTAAATCAATATTATGTTCACTGTGACATTTAGAGCAAGGGGGTACGTCAGGACTGGAGTAAATGAAGGTCGTGTCGTCAGCAAATAGAATTGGTTTGAGATGTTGGGAGGAATTTGGAAGGTCATTAATGTAGATGAGAAAGAGGAGAGGGCCAAGTATGCTGCCATGGGGAGGAACCCTGCTATGCTACCCTGGGGAGAAAGTATTCTGCCCTGCCCTTGAGGAACCTCACAGTTCCTCAAGAAATTTTCGCGTTTTATCCCAGAAAGTTCCTGAACTTGAATTAGAAAATAGCAGTGTGTTTACTGGTTGTTATTTTACTTAAGTTAGTGTTAAATGATAATGTAAAAATATCTACTGAGGTCTGATTAAGACGTTATGACCATGTAATCTATTTGTGTCTCCACTACTCACTGGTTGAGTATGGGGTGCATAATATATTAGCATCATTCGGCGGTGGCTTGTTTCTAAATGTTTCAAACTCACACTGTATCTCTGGCTACCCATACCGACAACTCAAAATTTGCTACAATGTACCTCTTAACAAATGTTATGTACTCTCACAACCCAATGTACATTCTTGTATATAAATAAATAGATTTAAACTGTAAGGGGTGTGGTTTGCACCTTGTCTTCTCTGATAAGAGTCCAACCACTTGGACTTGGTTATAGCGATGGTCTCGCTTCATGCAGGTCGGCGTTCAGTCCCCGACCGTCCAAGTTGTTGGGCACCATCCCTTCCCTCCCTCCTGTGCCATCTCAAATCCTTAACCTGACCTCTTCCAAGTGCTATATATAGTCGTAATGGTTTGGGGTTTTTCCCCTGATAGTTCTCTACCCGTCCCTTCTCTGATAAGAGTGCGCTTTGTTTCCAAACACTTTGTTAACTTTGTTAAACTTTGTTAAATTGCAAGTATTTCACAGCACACGAGGCTAAAAACAAACTTCAAAATAGCACCTGTCTATCAGTTTATAACCAAAATGTTAGATCACTTGGTAAACATTTTGACGATTTAAATGCATTACTCACAGCACTAGGTACTAACCTATCGTTCATTATTTTAACAGAAACTTGGCTAAATAAAGACTATACCCAACTCTACAACTTAGCTGGTTATAAAGCCATTCATAACTGTAGGCCTAATAAAAAAGGTGGTGGCACAGCTATATATTACCGAGATACATTTATCTGCAACAGTGTTATTAGTGACAGAGATGACTACTGTGAATATACTATTGCTCAGTTTACAATTAAATCCCTTAAATCCTCTTTGACTATTGGAGCCATCTATAGATTTCCCAATACTAACATAGCTTCTTTCTCAGACAACCTAAGGAATCTTATTATAAACAACAATCTCAACAAAAACCACATCATTCTGGGAGGAGACTTTAATATTGACCTGGGTCAACAAAATTGCTCTCAAGTTGACTATTTCCTTAACAGCATGAACTCCTGTATGCTAATCCCCACAATCACCAAACCTATCCGAGTCACTCAAACATCAGCCACTACCTTGGACCACATATGGACAAACATAACAGCTCCCCTTGTATATGGTATAATCTACGACAGAACAACTGACCACTATCCTACCTTTCTCATAGCGAACATGGACATAACACCACCAAAAAGCAAGAAACTTTCATTTAGGCTACACAGTGAATCAGCTTTAGACAATCTTACAGAGGCACTTTACAATATTAACTGGGATTCTGAATTCAATAATACCCATGATATAAATTCATTAGCTAACCTCTTCCTCTCCAAAACTCTAAGCCTCTACAACCTTCATTGTTCCCTTCTTACCAAGCAAGTAACTGACAAAAGATTAAACAATTCATGGCTCACAAGTAGCATTCTCAACTCAATCAACAAGAAACATGAATATGAAAATAAAGTTAGGATTGGCCTAGTTTCAAAGGAAGTAGCTAAAAGGTACGCATCAATGCTTACCAGTATCATAAGAAAGGCAAAACTTGCATATTATGTGAATAGATTCAATGAAGCAAAAGGCAACATGAAAAGCACTTGGAAAACTATCTCTAGTACCCTAGGAACTAAACAACACTCACATAACCAAATAAAACTCTACAAGGATGGGGATATACCGTCAACTGATTTAGAAATGGCAAATGAATTTAATAGTTTCTTTTCATTGGTTGGTGCTAATCTTGCCAGTAAAATCCCACAGACTCAGACACATATTAACACATATCTCTCAGGCAGCTATCCAAACTCTCTTCTCCTTTCACCAATCAGCCCGGCAGATGTTGTGTCCATCATACACTCTCTAAAAACCAAGGCAGGGAACACCAGTGAAATTCCGTCCATTGTGTACAAGAGAGCCTCCCATGCCCTTGCCCCACCCACAGCACTACTGTTCAACAAATCTATAGAGTGCTACACCTTCCCTGATATCCTCAAAAAAGCAAGAGTAACGCCAGTCCATAAAGGAGGCAATCCGGCGGACATAAACAATTATAGACCAATATCAAATCTACCCATTCTATCAAAAATATTTGAAAAAATTATTTACAAACAGCTCTATTCCTACCTCGTAAAATTCGACATACTCAGCCCCTGCCAGTTTGGCTTCCGGTCCCAAAAGAGCACCAACGATGCAATCATTAGTCTCCTTGACGTTATCTACTCAGCCCTTGACAAAAATGAGTTTCCGATTGGACTTTTCATTGACCTAAGAAAAGCCTTTGATACTGTTAATCACAACTACCTCTTACTTAAACTCCAGCATTATGGAATCCGAGGCCTTGCCCTTGACTACATCTGATCCTATCTTAGTGACAGACACCAATATGTAACCATCAATGATACAACTTCTTCCACTCTACCAATTACCGTTGGAGTGCCACAGGGCAGCATCTTAGGACCTCTTCTATTTCTTATATATATAAACGATCTGCCTAATGTCTTTAATATTCTCAAACCTATATTGTTTGCTGACGATACTACCCTTATCTATTCAAACCTCAACCCACATACACTAAATAATGTTGTGAATAATGAATTAAAAAAAGTCCACTTATGGATGTCAACGAACAAACTAACATTAAACATCGAAAAGACTTACTACATCTTATTTGGAAGCAAATCATCAAATGCAATTCAGCTACAGATAGACAACATTAACATCAGTAATAAAAATGATGGCAAGTTTCTTGGCCTATTCCAAGACAAGAGACTCAACTTCAGCACCCACATTCAACACATAACTAAGAAAGTCTCTAAGACAGTTGGTATACTCTCCAAAATCAGATATTATGTTCTTAACTCTGCTCTCCTCTCACTATATTATGCACTAATCTACCCCTATCTTAATTATGGTATCTGTGCATGGGGGTCTACCACTACAAACCACCTTAAGCCCATCATCACACAGCAAAAATCTGCTATCAGAATAATAACTAACTCTGCTTTCAGACAACACTCAGCTCCCTTATTTAAATCCCTAAACTTGCTAAATATTAACTCCCTCCACACATTCTCTTGTGTCAACTACATTTACAAAACCCTGTTCTTAAATGCAAACCATGCTCTGAAACTCTCCCTGGACAGATGTAATAGGACCCATTATCACCACACCAGAAATAAATATCTCTTTGATATCCCCAGGGTCAAACTTAATCTGTGTAAACACTCTATGCAAATTAAGGGACCTAGTCAATGGAACTCACTCCCTAGTGAATTGAAAAACTGTAAAACTTTTGCCTTATTTAAAAGCAAAACCAAAAAGTACCTAACTTCATCTTCTTAGTTTCCTACACTGAGCTTTAAATTTGCTCTGTACCTAGTGTTACCCAATCTCCTAATTTTTATGTAATATCAAACAACCTTATCATTGTGTTCATTGCTGTCTTCTTTTATGTGCTAGCCATATGCTGTATTGTGACTACCAATTTTTGTCAACTACCATTCAAGCTGTCGCTGCAATCAATCTTAGCTACCTATGTGCTTTAATGTACTGTACCTACAATTTTCTCTCATCTTCTTTTTTTTTCATTTCATGTAACTGTTATCATTTTTTTGTCTATAAATTTTGCAAGTCATTTATTACATATATAATAAATATGACTTATATTATGACATGCACATTTATTATATATAATATAAATAGACATATATATATATGTCTATAAATTTTGCATCTTGCCAGTAAAATCCCACAGACTCAGACACATATTAACACATATCTCTCAGGCAGCTATCCAAACTCTCTTCTCCTTTCACCAATCAGCCCTTCAGATGTTGTGTCCATCATACACTCTCTAAAAACCAAGGCAGGGAACACCAGTGAAATTCCGTCCATTATGTACAAGAGAGCCTCCCATGCCCTTGCCCCACCCATAGCACTACTGTTCAACAAATCTATAGAGTGTCACACCTTCCCTGATATCCTCAAAAAAGCAAGAGTAACGCCAGTCCATAAAGGAGGCAATCCGGCGGACATAAACAATTATAGACCAATATCAAATCTACCCATTCTATCAAAAATATTTGAAAAAATTATTTACAAACAGCTCTATTCCTACCTCGTAAAATTCGACATATTCAGTGTCGGAAAATCCGACACCATTTAATAATCATACAGATAATAGCTGTATTACCAACAAGTTACCCATAGAAAACGTAACTTGTAGTGGAATTACCGTCTATAGAAAACGGGATATCATCACCACATACCATTATAAATTGACCAGCTATTCTGCTGGGAATTATTCTTAAATACATTAGTCTTTGGACTTTACCATCATAAAAACATCTTATATAAATTAACTTAATTATCAATATTAAAGTAGAGTAAATGTGACCCTTCTATTACTTTCTGACATGTGGACAATGTAAGCCAGGCGTCAGAGGGAGGAAGGAGGGCAGCCATTGTTTATATTGAGACCAGAGGCTCACACGGGAGCAAATTCGGCTCCTGTTAAATTTACTTGGACGTAGTGTTATGGAAACCAGAAGTGTACCATTATCAACACGCTGTCTACAAATTCAAGTTAAGTGTTCTTTCCGAAACCCATTATCTATCATTAGTGGCCATTAATGTCATTGGGTAGGGTTAGCCTGTTAGAACGCGAAATCGCCTCATACTAAAGGTAATTAAGCCAGGTCTTTATTGTTCCATGTACAGTTTTCTCTGAAATACTTGTCATATATAGGATTCTGGCTTCACAATTAGTGCCCTTTTGACAGGTCAAGACGAGGAAGAGTTTGTGCACCAGTTACCTGGGTGATGAAAGCTACCTCAAAGAGGATAATTTGGTGTCTACACCCTAGTTATACCTGGTGGACTAACCTGCTGTACTATAAGATAAGGAACCTCATCAATGTATGTAGCTATTACTGTAGTTTGATTGGCTGCATATATATTAATTTAATAAACCCCCCCCTAATGTGTAGAGGATCGATTTGTGAGATTGAGATTATTGCAGAAATACAGTCCACTTAACATTATACAAATTGCTATCGAAGTATATAAATTAACGTAAATATAAATTCATATAAATTAAATAAATATAAATCTCACAGGTCGGTTCCCACATTATTGGTCATCTTCGAACCGGATGACGGATTATTTGATCCTTTGAACCCACATTTGGTCATCTTAGTACCGGATGAACCAGTTAACCAGTGGATTCATTAAATATACTAGTGCAGTGTTATTTAAACAAAGCCAGCCAGTCAAAGACAGCGGCGAAGCCTCGTGGGAGCTCAGGAGCCTCCCTCAACTGAGTTCAGCTTCGTCAGCGGTTTCATGCACACCCACAGATATTTGGTGGCGTGTTATTTCGTGAAATGACAGCGCTAATATTGAAACCAGCCAAATTAGTGGCTGTGTCCTCGCAAGATTGTTCACGGATTTCGTGGTGTTACATTTCGCGAGAGATTATCTACGAATTTTGTGGAGTTTATTTCGCGAGGTCACTAATAATATTTAATACTTCTAGATAATATTAGAAGTTTCATAGAGGCTAATTAAGAGGCTATTATCAATAATTGTGTATATTATTTCTCCAAAATAGAGAATTATTTAATATATTGCACTAGTGATCACAGTATAATATTTACTAATTGCCAACCCACAACAGGGTAGGATATTAACATTGACTAGTTGAACTATTATTGCTCATCCTAGTCCCATTATTACCATAGTCAGTTGTACTATATTGATTAACCTAGCACCATTAATGAATGGTCCAGACCCTATTTTGGTTGTAATTTTTATCAACTCGAGTTGAGTTGTGTATATAATAATTTACTTATGATCATTACACCTTTGAGTGATTAATTAGTGTCAATTCCATCCTAGGGTGATATAGAAGAGCTAACCTAAAGGTACTTCCAGTGACACTGGTTTATCACTCAAATCATTAGTGTGTATGATTGTATATATATATAATGTGTATTAATTTTAAGTGCTAACCTCTAGTAGAGGTAGGATTATTGCCTAGTGAGTGCAGAATTTACCCTAGGCTATCATTAGTGTTTGTTCAGTATTATGAGCAGCCCAAGTACAAGTCCCACAAGGCTTCACCAACGAGCCAGTATGGATAATGCAGGGAGAATGAAAAGAACCCTTGCAGGTCTTAAAGGCCACTTAACAAGACAGATCAAGAAATGTGAAGATTTGTCACAACAATCAACAGTTGATTATGCTGACCTGGAAAGCTATTATCAAGCAGCTGCAGGTAAATTTGAGCAAATCAAATGTCAAATAGCAACATATGTGGCTGAACTTGCCAACACTAATTTATCAGAAACAGAAATAGACGACATTATGGTTGATCTTGCGAATTATGAAGATCACACTCAGGCCACGTTACAGCCTTATGTCAAATTAATTGCCCAGAACAAGGCAACAGCAACAACAACAACAGTTGCATCTAATACGAGTCAAGCAGAAGCTCGACTCCCTCCAATTAATTTACCCACTTTCTCAGGAAAAGATGAGGAAGATTGGGATGAATTTTGGAACAAATTCGTTGACCTTGTAGACTCAAAACAATCTTTACCAAAGAGTAGTAAATTCTCTTATTTACAAGGCCAATTATCAGGTGAGGCTAAAACAGTAGTATCCCATCTGAGATTAACTAATGACGGCTATGATCTGGCAGTAAAACTCCTCAAGGATAATTATGCTGATCCAGAAGTAAGAACATCACATTTAGTTCATGAGCTGTTGCATTTACCCCCACCGGAGGCTTCAGCTGATTCACTCCAAGTATTCAAGCTGGAGGTAGAATCATTGATCAATGCCCTCAGCCTGACAGCAGATACAAACGGGGCTGAGTGGGTCTTGAAAATAATTGTCCAGGAGAAAATACCTAGGGACATATTGAGACAAATGAGTGCTCATTACAATAAAAGTATCTTATCCATGAATGAAATATCTGAAGGTTTAAAGTCAGTAGTTCATCAATTACGAACACATGACAAATTAAAACCACCAAGTAAACCCTCAGAAACCAATAATAGTAAACCACAGAGTACCAAAGGTACTCCAAATCAATCTAGACAATATAATTCAACACCAAAGTGGAACAGTGGCAGTGTGGGCGTATATGCAGTGGGACCCTCCAAGCCTATAGTTACTGTGTCATCCAAGAACGTGACACCAAAGGGTACTGGAAGCTATGGAACATGTTTGTTCTGCAATGAGAAACATTCAATGTACCACTGCTCTAATTTTCCTGATAGTGACGCCCGTGTTGAGCGACTCAAAGATTTGCAACATTGCACGAGGTGCCTCAGGAAACATAACATCAAGGATTGTGATACCCAATTACACACCTGTAATAGGTGTAACAAAGGTCAGCACCATGCAGCATTGTGCAGAGACACCAAAACAACGTCTCCAAACCCCAAGGTGGAAGATAGCATTCCCACCACAGTACAGTACTGCAAGGTGCAACAAACAAAGAGTGTCCAATCGGCAAAGTCTAAAGGTAATACGACTTTGCCTACTGCCCAAATTACCATCCTGAATAAGAGGGCCAAGGTCCATACCCGTGGGTTGTTTGACCAAGGATCCCAGAGAACATATATCACTAAAAAGCTGGCAGATGAATTACAATTAAGGCCTGTAGCCCAGATGTCATTCAACATCTCAGGGTTTGTAACAGATGCAGGACCTCAAGTCTACCAGGTGGTACAACCATCAGTACGTTTAGGCAGGTACGTCTGTAGAGTACAAGCCATTGTGGTGGACAAAATACCAGTAGACCTACAAGTTCAAGGTCTGAGAGCAACAGCCAAATTCCTGAGAAATAGAGGAATAAAATTGGCAGATAATATTAAGTCTGATCACCTCACTGACTTCGGTCTCCTTGTTGGGACAGACTATTGTCATCGATTCATCGGTAGCCCTACTAAATATCAGGGTATAACCATGTTAAACTCTGCAGGAGGTAAATTACTCTCAGGCCCAGTATCAAGCCTGAGGAGACCTATGCCTGCAGATAAACAATACCAATAGAAAACTAAATTTGTCAGCTGATTATATTTCTCCAGTAGCATTATACTAAGGAGATTACAGCTGACTATACCAACAGAGGTTGATGTTAGTATCATCATTTGAAGCTGAAGATGAGTTCATGAGGCCCCAGTGGCAAATCAGTGAACAGTAGCCTAAAACAGCTACAAGTCACTGCGACCAATGTCACTGAACCCACTGCAGTCTCAGAACCATACTTTACTTTAATGATGAGCTATTCAATCTTCTGAAACAATTAACTAAATTAAACCCCAATAAATCTGATGACTGATTTGATACATTTATTATTTAATCAAGATGTATTCCATGGGCCTCAGTGTTTATATATCAGTGACCAGTTACCTGAAGAAACTTCAAGTTATATCTAATGTCACTGATCTCACTGCAGTCCCTGAATCATACTTGACTGTAGTACTTGATCACATCCAGTCTTCTGGGTTAAATAATATGTAATTAGGCTTGAATATTAGCCTTTCAAGAGTTGACAGGGAAATGAAATCGCATTAGACTTCTAACCCCTACAACTCTAGTACGGGACATCCGTCCTGTACGAACAGACACACAAATGTGTGATTACTAACTACTAACATCAAATTAATCTAATAATTCGAAGGAGGAGTATCGGTGTTCGTCTGTTCTAATTAGGACTTCGACCCGTGAGCAGCCCCCTGGGGAATTATGTCGGAAAATCCGACACCATTTAATAATCATACAGATAATAGCTGTATTACCAACAAGTTACCCATAGAAAACGTAACTTGTAGTGGAATTACCGTCTATAGAAAACGGGATATCATCACCACATACCATTATAAATTGACCAGCTATTCTGCTGGGAATTATTCTTAAATACATTAGTCTTTGGACTTTACCATCATAAAAACATCTTATATAAATTAACTTAATTATCAATATTAAAGTAGAGTAAATGTGACCCTTCTATCACTTTCTGACATGTGGACAATGTAAGCCAGGCGTCAGAGGGAGGAAGGAGGGCAGCCATTGTTTATATTGAGACCAGAGGCTCACACGGGAGCAAATTCGGCTCCTGTTAAATTTACTTGGACGTAGTGTTATGGAAACCAGAAGTGTACCATTATCAACACGCTGTCTACAAATTCAAGTTAAGTGTTCTTTCCGAAACCCATTATCTATCATTAGTGGCCATTAATGTCATTGGGTAGGGTTAGCCGGTTAGAACGCGAAATCGCCTAATACTAAAGGTAATTAAGCCAGGTCTTTATTGTTCCATGTACAGTTTTCTCTGAAATACTTGTCATATATAGGATTCTGGCTTCACAGTTAGCGCCCTTTTGACAGGTCAAGACGAGGAAGAGTTTGTGCACCAGTTACCTGGGTGATGAAAGCTACCTCAAAGAGGATAATTTGGTGTCTACACCCTAGTTATACCTGGTGGACTAACCTGCTGTACTATAAGATAAGGAACCTCATCAATGTATGTAGCTATTACTGTAGTTTGATTGGCTGCATATATATTAATTTAATAAACCCCCCCTAATGTGTAGAGGATCGATTTGTGAGATTGAGATTATTGCAGAAATACAGTCCACTTAACATTATACAAATTGCTATCGAAGTATATAAATTAACGTAAATATAAATTCATATAAATTAAATAAATATAAATCTCACAGGTCGGTTCCCACATTCATCCCCTGCCAGTTTGGCTTCCGGTCCCAAAAGAGCACCAACGATGCAATCAATAGTCTCCTTGACGTTATCTACTCAGCCCTTGACAAAAATGAGTTTCCAATTGGACTCTTCATTGACCTAAGAAAAGCCTTTGATACTGCTAATCACAATTACCTTTTACTTAAACTCCAGCATTATGGAATCCGAGGCCTTGCCCTTGACTACATCCGATCCTATCTTAGTGACAGACACCAATATGTAACCATCAATGATACAACTTCTTCCACTCTACCAATTACCGTTGGAGTGCCACAGGGCAGCATCTTAGGACCTCTTCTATTTCTTATATATATATATATATATATATATATATATATATAAACGATCTGCCTAATGTCTCTAATAGTCTCAAACCTATATTGTTTGCTGACGATACTACTCTTATCTATTCAAACCTCAACCCACATACACTAAATAATGTTGTGAATAATGAATTAAAAAAAGTCCACTTATGGATGTCAACGAACAAACTAACATTAAACATCGAAAAGACTTACTACATCTTATTTGGAAGCAAATCATCAAATGCAATTCAGCTACAGATAGACAACATTAACATCAGTAATAAAAATGATGGCAAGTTTCTTGGCCTATTCCTAGACAAGAGACTCAACTTCAGCACCCACATTCAACACATAACTAAGTAAGTCTCTAAGACAGTTGGTATACTCTCCAAAATCAGATATTATGTTCCTAACTCTGCTCTCCTCTCACTATATTATGCACTAATCTACCCCTATCTTAATTATGGTATCTGTGCATGGGGGTCTACCACTACAAACCACCTTAAGCCCATCATCACACAGCAAAAATCTGCTATCAGAATAATAACTAACTCTGCTTTCAGACAACACTCAGCTCCCTTGTTTAAATCCCTAAACTTGCTAAATATTAACTCCCTCCACACATTCTCTTGTGTCAACTACATTTACAAAACCCTGTTCTTAAATGCAAACCATGCTCTGAAACTCTCCCTGGACAGATGTAATAGGACCCATTATCACCACACCAGAAATAAATATTTCTTTGATATCCCCAGGGTCAAACTTAATCTGTGTAAACACTCTATGCAAATTAAGGGACCTAGTCTATGGAACTCACTCCCTAGTGAATTGAAAAACTGTAAAACTTTTGCCTTATTTAATTGCAAAACCAAAAAGTACCTAACTTCATCTTCTTAGTTTCCTACACTGAGCTTTAAATTTGCTCTGTACCTAGTGTTACCCAATCTCCTAATTTTTATGTAATATCAAACAACCTTATCATTGTGTTCATTGCTGTCTTCTTTTATGTGCTAGCCATATGCTGTATTGTGACTACCAATTTTTTTGTCAACTACCATTCAAGCTGTCATTGCAATCAATCTTAGCTACCTATGTGCTTTAATATACTGTACCCACAATTTTCTCTCATCTTCTTTTTTTTCATTTCATGTAATCTATTATCATTTTTTGTCTATAATTCTTGCAAGTATTTACCTCCTTAAAATTTTCTTAGATTAAGGACCTGCCCAAAACGCTGCGCGTGCTAGTGGCTTTACAAGACTGTAATTACCATATTTGTATCCTCACATTCCTTATGTACATTCTTGTATATGCATAAATAAATAAATAAATAAATAAATAAATAAATAAATAAATAAATAAATAAGTATTTACCTCCTTAAAATTTTCTTAGATTAAGGACCTGCCCGAAACGCTGCGCGTACTAGTGGCTTTACAAGACTGTAATTACCATATTTGTATCCTCACATTCCTTATGTACATTCTTGTATATGCATAAATAAATAAATAAATAAAATAACACAGTAGTACAAACAGTGTGCTAAGCACTGTTAATGGAAGCGATAATTATATCAGTAAATGTCAGTAATCAAAGAGCAGTCGGCCTTAATAATGAACCTGCAAGGCTCATTATTATCTTTGCAGAATGAAGCTGGAGCCTTACCCAAAAACAATCAAGATCTATCTACCAAAGTCGTCCACCTTGAACAAGAATTAAACCTTCTCAAGAACACAGTTACTAACTTTAATCCAGATGAAACCACTAGAAAACAGGAAGAAATATTGCAACAGTTTGAGAACCATCTGAACAACCTACAACAGCAACACACTGTTACCCAAGACGAAACAGACCAACATAAACTACTTGAGTCTGTAATTATCTCTTTACGTGATTTTCCCCAAGAAACTGATGGAGAAGACTGTGCTGCCATCGTGATCAAGGTATTGCAGGATAAGTTAAGGTATTCAATCCAAAAAAATGACATCAGATCAGCTTATAGAGTGGGTACCAAATCTCTGGTACAAATATCAGGAGAATACGTATAAAACTAAATAGCTGCTCCCGCAAGTCTGATCTTATCTCATCTGCAGTCTCTAGTAAATCCACTGTTTATGTGAATTAATGTCTGACCAGGTTCAGGCAAAATCTCTTTTTTAAACTGCGTGGTTTCTGCAAAAAATCCCCTACAATTAAACACTGTTTTGTGCGAGATGGTAAAATTATAGCTAGGAGGACTGACACTGGAAATCATTGTAGTAGTACCCAGTTGCTGCGTCTACAATTTCCTCCATAGAGACGGCTGACTCATGACAATCTGCAAGAGTGGGGTCAGCTTTCTGTAACTCACTCAAGGAGGCATCTAGGCCTTGGTCAGATGCTATTGGCCGAGGCTCAACAGTGTTCTCCTTCACCTCCCCACTACTCTCGGTAGATGGCGGTGGCAGGCTCTCCACAATGTCCTCGGCCACGTCATCGAGTCGGGCCATGAATGTGTCCGCGAGGTCCACTTGGTTTTCACCACTCGGAAAGTTCCTCGTGTCCTCGGGATTTACCACCTTGGCAAGCACAGGGCTGCCCTTACATTTAAGTCCCATAGACCTGGTCACTGCGCACGCAGGGTACACAACATTATCCTCTGAGCGGGTGGATCCAGGCAAACCTTAGGGGTAGGCAACATAATAGGCAGTCTGGAGTCCCCTACCTTATCCCCTGCTAAATCATTACCAACTATTACATCAACATTAGGGAAAGGTAGGTATGAAGTGACTCCGACTGTACAAACACCCTTGTGGAAATCAGATTCCAGGGTAACCTTATGGAGGGGTACTGCTCGAGTATCACTAGTGACACCCTCGACCAGTACCACCTCTCCAGTGTCGAGAGTGTTGGCATCTTGCAACGCACTCTCTAAAATTAAAATCTGGATGGCACCGGTGTCTCGGAAGATCACCACGTCCTTCCAGGAAGAACCCTCAGATAAAAGTAGTCTCCCTTTCGATAAGAATGGGGTAAGCAAGTCCAACCACTGTGGGTTGGAAGTCTTACTCCCTAACCCTTCCGAAGGCCTCAAGCCCTGTGTCACAACTAGAGCATTGGGTCTTTTTTCCGGGTACAGTTGCCAACAACGGCTAATAACGTGGTTTGGACGTTTACAGTGACCACAGAAACGTCAAGGAGAAGAGACATTACTAACAGAATTACCCTTCGGTTCACCCTTAGGTGTCGTGGGGCTAGACACTTTAGCAGGGTTAGTTATGTCTGAAACAGAAGGTGCAGTAGGTAAAGGGTTAGAATGAGCTGGTATGGACTGGCTGTGGGTATAAGTTTTGCTACTCTGTGGGGTATAATTATTTTTATTGGGCCTTTTGCCTGCCAATTGGTAGTTTTCTGCCATCTTGGCCAAATCCCCTATCTTATAATTTACCTCTATCCTACTTCTAATGTAATGTGAAACATTCTCTGGCATAATATCTATAAAATGCTCCATTAAAACTATGTTCCTGAGAGCCTCGTATGTTTCGGCTTTCGCCGAGCGAATCCATTTATCAAAGAATTTAATTTGATCATTAACAAATTCAGTGAGCGGTTGGTTGTGAGTAGGCCTAAGGTTGCAATAAGCTTGGCGGTGAGCTTCAGGCGTAATTTCATATGCCCACAAAATACGTTCCCTGACTTTATCATATTCAAAACACTCGTCGTCAGGCATGTTTATAAAAATATCTTGTGCTTTACCCCTAAGTCTTCCCTGTAGGATTTTCACCCACTCTTCCTTTGGCCAGTTCATGCACATGGCCAATCTCTGAAAATGGTTGAAAAACCTTTCAGGGTCCGACTCGGAAAATTCAGGCAAATTATGCTTTTTCTCATAATGCCTGGGGTTTGAATCCCCGGCAGGTGGAGGTCCAGTGGCATTCGCTCTAATTCTAGCCTCCTCAGTTTTGAGTCTTTGCTCCTCTAATTTTATTTTTGTTAACTCTAGAGCTAACTCTCTATCCCTATGAGCTGCACTTTCTGCTTGGCTAGGCTGGCATAAAGGTGTATCACTTTCCAATAGTTCTTGATCAAAACAATGTTGTAATATTTTATTCACCAAAGTCCACTTTTTATCCGCATCATTTAATTCTAGGCCAAATTCCTTGCCTAACAATACTAAATTAGACTTGGTAAGTTTCTTTATCTCTACCACTGAAGGCTTCTTTGCCAGTTCCTGCATTTCAGATGTCATCACTAATTAATTTAGCTCGTAGCCAAAGAAAAAATTAAAAAATAAAAATTGGAAAAAACAAAAATTTGCACGGCCCCTAACACAAGGCCACACTTACCTCAATCGTGAAGAGATCCAGCTAGGTGTCCAGTTAGTAAAAATGAATCCTTTGCTAGATGAGTCTGGAACCTAGGCTAACCCAACCGTTCTGCAGAAAACAAAAAATTTTAGTTTTGGCACTCAAAAATTAAATTTTTTCAATTTACTGTTTCTCCCGGTCAGGCCAACCACTTGTTATAAAAATGGTGGGCTTGCTATGGGAAAACTGGTACTATTAAGGGGTAAGGGTAGTTAGAAGACAGAGTTATCAAATATGGGAGAGCTAAAAGGCCAGGCCCCCAAAATAAACTATCCACAGTAATAATAACTTGCTACTAGACCATGTCAGTCTAAGGGTTGATCAATGCACTCCCACACAGGAAGAAGGGATACTCTGTTCTAATTTACTTATTTATTAACCCCTTAACAACACCCCATATACACTCACACCAATAACAATAATAATAATAACTTTACCACCCTATCTTACGTTAAAAGCCTTGGTCCACTTAGACAGGATGCAAGGTTTTACATTGAACACAAGCTAGGGTAAAGTTCTACTGGATAAGCACTGAAGCTGGATTCAGCTTAGGGTAGTGAGACCACGTGGTACCCTAATACAAAACACAACACTTAGGGGTACCCAAAACACTGGCAAATACTACCCCCAGGTCTCACCAATCGTTACTACCAGAGTAGGCACACTTAAAACACCGTACTTAACTTAATGGTACAGGAACTTAAGGTAAGGGAAATAAGTAAGAGGAGAAGGGAGGAGAGTAGGGGTGCAGCCACAGAATAGGTCTCGTCCCCACGAACGCCAGCCAGAAGAAGATCGAGTCTCAGTCTCCTTCCCGCCCAGCTGGCTCGCTGCCGGCAGACTGCTCAACTAATCGTACCGCGGCCCTATACCAAGTTTACTCAGGTTTACTTTACAAATGATTAGAAAGTTTTAGTAAACATAGTTGGTGCCTATGTTATTATTTAATAATCAACCCCAAGCTCAGTCTTTAAATGCTCTTTGAGAAACAAGAATATAGTCTTATGTCTGGCAGGGAAGATACAAACAATTTCAGCTCGTGATGCGTTCAACTATACTATAGGAAAGTTTAATAACTCAATTTTGACCTCTGGTTTCCACTGAAGAACCCAAGGTCGTAACAGCACTACAGACCATTACCCCACATTTCTCTTAACTAACATTTCTGATCTAGGAGGAATAAGACACCAACAGCATGGGGACCTATTTATTTAATTAATAGTAGAAACAAATAAATAATTTTTTGCAGACCATGTTAATGAAGCAGGTAACTTGTATAATTTACAACAGCATAAATACATGTATAACTTGACTACACTACAACAACTTAATAACATTAATACATATGCTTATAGCCGGTAACTAAATAAAACATGGTCTGCTGAACGCCGAATCCTTATTAACTATGTGTACAAGTAAGGCAAACGTTTAACATAATTTTCAAGTAGAATCAGGGCTTATAGAGTAGCATATAGTGGCCTAACACATGACAGAAATAATGCGCCAATCCCAGACATAATGTGAAATCGTAAATTACCAGTAGCCGTAGAATACACCTAGAGGGCAAATTTAACATTACTCTTACAAGTCAGAGTAAGTAGCTGCGGACAGCGTAATACTTAGGGGCCGGCGCTGCACCCCACTCCGCAAGGCCAGCAGGCCGGACCCCCCCCCCCCCCAAAGGGTGAGTGCCCGCTGGCCGCGTAAGGAGCATCAGCGTGTAGAAGCGTTGACCTCTCATCTGACGTTGGGGGCCGTGCCACCAGGAATGTCGTCGCCACAAGTTCTGCGTCGCCGGGTATCATGGAGTTTTTCCTTGTCTGCGTCCACATCCGTGCCTATACACCCGTTACCTCTGCCGTTAAAAAAACAGTCAGGATTTTCAGAACTGAAAAAAGGTACAGAGTCGGGCGTACATGGCTGGTAAATGCTACTAGGTAAGCAGCATCCTGGAAGTGACCAATGGAGCCCCTTCTGGTGCATGTGTATACAAGTCGGGCGTCTTGATGTCCGCGTGTAGTGGGCGTATTACCTCGTGCATGCCTCGCGTGCTATGCCCCGCCACGCCAGGACATCCTCATGTCGTCGTCATTGCTGTATCCCGCCCTTGCATAGACTAGCCCAGCGAGGTTGACCCCAGGGCGGGTGAGTAGGTCCTGCGTGTGCCAATCCGTGCAGTCCGTCGAGAGTGTTCATCGTGCGCGATCCTATGTTCTCCGTCCATGAGGTGTTCTCCGTCCATGAGGTGTTCCCCGATTGTCTGTAGTCGTTCTCGTGTGTGTGCACCGCCACGCCAGGTCGTCCTCGTAGGCGTCGTCGTCGCTGTATCCCGCCCTCGCGGAGGCTAGCCTAGCGAGGCTGGCCCCAGTGCAGCCGAGTAGTTCCTTCATTCGCCCATCCGTGCAGTCCATCGAGAGTGTTCTTCGGGCGCAAACCAATGTTCCCCGATGGTCTGTAATCGTTCTGGAAATATTACGGCAGTAAGGGTTGGCAGGGGTGAACATGTGGCATAAGTAGGACAGTGTGGTAAAGCAGGGGGGGAAATTAAACACTCCGAAAACCAAACGAACAGGGCTCCTTGCAACAAGCTGAAAACAACATTGTACAGACCATATACACTGACGGAACACTCAAAGTATGATAAATAGTAATGATGATAAATTAGATAACGTAAAGTAAATGAAGCACTGATGTTGCAGTTAATCACAAAATGTTAAATATCACAGTTGTGGGGCCGACCAACACCTGCAGGCCACTGTTGGCGGGTTAGTCTAAAACACGACGCATGGAAGTGAAAAAGTGTGTACTTAATAATAATAATAATTTTTATTTAGGCAAAGGTACATACATAAAGAGATTTTACAAAGTTTGTTGGCTTTATAGGTAAGAGCTAGTACATACAATGCCTAAAGCCACTATTACGCAAAGCGTTTCGGGCAGGAAAAAACACTACTGACTAAAGCTTAAAACTAATGGGTAAAAAGAAAAAAATGCGTTGAGTACAAATAAAAATAGAGGTAAAAGAGGGGGGAACATTGTTGAAAAAACAGCACAGATACAATTACAAATTATTACAGAAAATTACATTAAAACAGCGTTGATTTGAAAAAAAAAAAAAAAAAAAAAAAAAACATACATGGGTTGACAATAGAGAGGTAAGGTAGGTTACAGGGAATTTATTAGGTATAGCTTCGTTTTTAACTTAAACTGGTTGAGAGAGGTACTGTCTTTAACATGGTTGGGAAGGTCATTCCACATTCTGGGCCCCTTGATTTGTAGAGCATTTCTGGTTTGATTAAGTCGTACTCTAGGAATATCAAAACTGTATTTATTTCTGGTGTGGTGCTCATGGGTTCTGTTACAACCTTCTATGAAGCTTTTGAGATCAGGATTGGCATTACAATTTAGCGTTTTGTATATGTATAGTACACATGAGAGAATGTGCAGTGACTTAATGTCTAACATATTCAGGGATTTGAATAGGGGTACCGAGTGATGTCTGGGGCCAGAATTGGATATTGTCCTAATAGCAGCTTTGTGTTGAGTAATTAGAGGACGTAAGTGATTTTGGGTAGTAGAGCCCCAAGCACAAATACCATAGTTGAGATATGGATAGATAAGGGAGTAATAGTCACCAGGGCAGGGCGTGGTACATAATATCTGATCTTAGAAAGAATGCCCACAGTTTTTGATTTTTTTTTTATATGTTTAGAATGTGTCCCTGGAAATTCAGCTTGTGGTCAATGAGAATGCCAAGGAATTTGCCATCTAATTTGTTACAAATTTGGGTATTGTTTATTTTGAGATTTATTTGATTAGAGGATTTATTGCCAAACAGAATATAGAAAGTTTTGTCAATGTTAAGGGTGAGTTTGTTGGCAGTTAGCCACAGATGGACTTTATTTAGCTCAGTATTTACTGTGGCATTTAGAGCAAGGGGATCAGGACTGGAGTAAATGAAGGTTGTGTCGTCAGCAAATAGGATTGGTTTGAGGTGTTGGGAGGCATTTGGAAGGTCATTAATGTAGATGAGAAAGAGGAGAGGGCCAAGTATGCTGCCCTGGGGAACACCAATGTTGATGGGTAGGGTGGGAGAAATTGTATTATTCACAGAAACACATTGGAGCCTGTCAGTAAGGTAGGATTTGAGGTATTGTAGGGAGTGTCCTCTGACACCATAATGATGTAATTTAAGAAGAAGGTTTTGGTGGTTGACAGTATCGAAAGCTTTACGCAGGTCCACAAATAACCCAACAGGGAACTCATTTTTATCAAGAGCTGTATGAATCGAGTTAAGCATACTAATAAGTGCATCGTTAGTGCTTTTTTTGGGCCTGAAGCCATATTGGCAAGGGCTAAGTATATTGAGTTTGGCTAGATATGAGTAAAGCTGCTTATAGATTAGTTTTTCAAAATTTTTTGACAAGTTTGGCAGGATTGATATAGGTCTGTAGTTGTTAACATCTGTGAGATCACCACATTTGTGGACAGGCGTTACTCTCGCTTTTTTTAGAATATCTGGAAAGGTTTGGAGTTCAAGTGACTTGTTGAAGAGCAAAGCAATAGCAGGGGCTAAAGATCTGGAGGCTTTTTTGTAGATTAAAGTTGGTATCTCCTCAAGGGCACCAGACTTGGTTTTAAGGGAAAGGATTATCTCATTGACGTCAATGGAATTAATAGGCTTTAGGTACAGAGACTGGGGATAGTTCCCTGTAAGATAGTCCTTAATGTCAGTACTGGAAGATGGATTATCATTAGCAAGGGATGAACCAATGGAAGAGAAGAACCTATTGAACTCAATAGCAGAATCAGAGGCTGAAAGCTGACCATCGTTACATCGTTATTAGACAGGAGAGTCGGTTTGTTATTTAAAGACTTCTTTGATCCCAATATTTGTGAAATTGTTCTCCATGTTTGTTTAATGTTGCTCTTTATTTGGGTAAATTTATCTTCGTAGTATTTAGTACTTCTTACGTAGTACTTCTATTATGATTAAGGCTTGAGTAATAATACCGGATAGAGCGTAGTTAATTCCACAGTTCCAGTGGTTGCCGTCTTTCTAGGAGAGGACTAAGGGCGTGCTATCATGCTCACCCTTAGCGGTAGGAACTGAAGTCAAGAAGTGTGTGGGCTACCTTGAACCGACAGCACCGGGGACGTAGACTGCAACGCCCAGGCGGTCAAGCCGAATTGATCTGAACAGATATTGGGGAAAAGAACACTCTAGGGGTAATTTAAGTGATGACAGACGGGTAACACTCCCCAGTCTAGGCCACCGCGGGTAAGGCAGACTGCGATTAACGCCAGCTGTGGGTAAATGCCTATTATTACATATTATTGGTAAGCCCGATGTTAGGAATGGTACCTAAGCAGGATCCTAGGGAAAAAAAAACAAATTCGTAGGATGAATCGGGTGCGTACCGCTGAATCAGATTGCGTCAGGTGGGAGCAGGCCGTTCCACGCCGCTCTCCTCGTCCCGAGGGGTTCTCATGAAATCATGATATTATAATGGTCATGGTCTATAAACGATATTAACGATGGTCAGCTTTCAGCCTCTGATTCTGCTATTGAGTTCAATAGGTTCTTCTCTTCCATTGGTTCATCCCTTGCTAATGATATTCCATCTTCCAGTACTGACATTAAGGACTATCTTACAGGGAACTATCCCCAGTCTCTGTACCTAAAGCCTATTAATTCCATTGACGTCAATGAGATAATCCTTTCCCTTAAAACCAAGTCTGGTGCCCTTGAGGAGATACCAACTTTAATCTACAAAACAGCCTCCAGATCTTTAGCCCCTGCTATTGCTTTGCTCTTCAACAAGTCACTTGAACTCCAAACCTTTCCAGATATTCTAAAAAAAGCGAGAGTAACGCCTGTCCACAAATGTGGTGATCTCACAGATGTTAACAACTACAGACCTATATCAATCCTGCCAAACTTGTCAAAAATTTTTGAAAAACTAATCTATAAGCAGCTTTACTCATATCTAGCCAAACTCAATATACTTAGCCCTTGCCAATATGGCTTCAGGCCCCAAAAAAGCACTAACGATGCACTTTTTTATTTATTTATTTTTTTTTATTTATTTATGCATATACAAGAATGTACATAAGGAATGTGAGGATACAATTATGGTAATTACAGTCTTGTAAAGCCACTAGCACTCGCAGCGTTTCGGGCAGAAGCTTAAGCATACTTATTAGTATGCTTAACTCGATTCATACAGCTCTTGATAAAAATGAGTTCCCTGTTGGGTTATTTGTGGACCTGCGTAAAGCTTTCGATACTGTCAACCACCAAAACCTTCTTCTTAAATTACATCATTATGGTGTCAGAGGACACTCCCTACAATACCTCAAATCCTACCTTACTGACAGGCTCCAATGTGTTTCTGTGAATAATACAATTTCTCCCACCCTACCCATCAACATTGGTGTTCCCCAGGGCAGCATACTTGGCCCTCTCCTCTTTCTCATCTACATTAATGACCTTCCAAATGCCTCCCAACACCTCAAACCAATTCTATTTGCTGACGACACAACCTTCATTTACTCCAGTCCTGATCCCCTTGCTCTAAATGCCACAGTAAATACTGAGCTAAATAAAGTCCATCTGTGGCTAATTGCCAACAAACTCACCCTTAACATTGACAAAACTTTCTATATTCTGTTTGGCAATAAATCCTCTAATCAAATAAATCTCAAAATAAACAATACCCAAATTTGTAACAAATTAGATGGCAAATTCCTTGGCATTCTCATTGACCACAAGCTGAATTTCCAGGAACACATTCTAAACATATCAAAAAAAGTTTCAAAAACTGTGGGCATTCTTTCTAAGATCAGATATTATATACCACGCCCTGCCCTGGTGACTCTCTATTACTCCCTTATCTATCCATATCTCAACTATGGTATTTGTGCTTGGGGCTCTACTACCCAAAATCACTTACGTCCTCTAATTACTCAACACAAAGCTGCTATTAGGACAATATCCAATTCTGGCCCCAGACATCACTCGGTACCCCAACTCAAATCTCTGAATATGTTAGACATTAAGTCACTGCACATTCTCTCATGTGTATTATACATATATAAAATGCTAAACTATAATGCCAATCCTGATCTCAAAAGCTTCATAGAAGGTTGTAACAGAACCCATGAGCACCATACCAGAAATAAATACAGTTTTGATATTCCTAGAGTACGACTTAATCAAACCAGAAATGCTCTACAAATCAAGGGGCCCAGAATGTGGAATGACCTTCCCAACCATGTTAAAGACAGTACCTCTCTCAACCAGTTTAAGTTAAAAACGAAGCTATACCTAATAAATTCCCTGTAACCTACCTTACCCCTCTATTGTCAACCCATGTATGTTTTTTTTTTTTTTTGTTTTTTTTTCAAATCAACGCTGTTTGAATGTAATTTTCTGTAATAATTTGTAATTGTATTCGTGCTGCTTTTTCAACAATGTTCCCCCCTCTTTTACCTATATTTTTATTTGTACTCAACGCATTTTTTTCTTTTTACCCATTAGTTTTAAGCTTTAGTCATTAGTGTTTTTCCCTGCCCGAAACGCTTTGCGTAATAGTGGCTTTAGGCATTGTATGTACTAGCTCTATCTATAAAGCCAACAAACTTTGTAAAATCTCTTTATGTATGTACCTTTACCTAAATAAAAATTATTATTATTATTGTTATCATTATTATTATTATTATTATTATAATACTTTAAATTAACTAAGTACTTCAGTAATGACAGGGAGAGAAATAATTCCTGTTACCTTTAGATATATATAGATATACAAATAAGAAATGTACATAGATAGCCTTAAATGATTAGCAGGATATAATTATGTATCTTGGACCGCAGTGACCGAGTATAAAAATTGTGCTCACCAAATGTGCTGTATAAGAATACTATAAAGACTATCCCCAACAGTCTGTGGATAGAAAAACAAATTAATAATTGATAGAATAAAGCGTCCCAGACTGTTACAAGTAAGCGGATTAATGAATATTAAAAGACATTAACATAGCTAGGTACTTTTCATCTACGGGCTCACCATAGCCCGTGTTCCTTGGAACTCCTTGTTCCAGGCAGCGAATCTTTAACAACAACTAAGTACTTTATAATGACAGTAATAGTAATTCTCAATATCTATTGTATAGATATAAGTATAAAATTAACAAATATAAACTTAGAAAGCCCTAATAATTAGTTTTTAAACATGTTCCGGAATCCCAGTGACTGATTAATTAAAAGGAAGGCACAATTGTGAACAGGATTTAATTACGGTAGTGTAGGCCAAGGTGTGACGACGAAGTAATGACTAAAAGGAAGGCATCAATGTTTAAGATTTATCGTTAATCAGTAATAACAAATCCAATAAGAACACATCCCAAACTGAGAGAAATAAGCAGCGTAATTATTTAACTATTGTGATTAAAGGTTTAATTAAGTTAGGTAAGGGTAAGAATGATTGGGGTTGTGAGAATACATATAGCATCGCGTAGTATTTACACTACTGGAAAGCCTCGAAACCACAGCGTTTCAGGATGAGGGAAGTACCTTCAACAAACAAGAGAGGTTTCAGATTTATCAGAACAGAATACCTAATTACCTCAGTGATAACAGGGATAATAATATAATCCATGTAACATATAATAGAAGTACAAATAGCGAATGTCCATAATCCTTAAATAATTACTGTATATAAATATGTAGCGTGATTAAGTTAATGAATATGTGAAGAGTAAATTAGTAAGAATTAAATGCCTTAAAGAAGTACAGGATTAAATTCGTAACGTGAGACCCAGCGACCGACAATAAAAAAAAATATATATACCGCACTTGACTGGCCGATAATTCCTAAGTAAGGAAGAAGCATGCGACTACAGAATTACCTAAAGGGAAGCACTTAAAGAAAATACACAATAATCCGAACACGAAAACAGGAAGTAACTTCCCTACTTCGAAGAAACAGAGAAAATAACAGTTGATAAGTAACTGCGTGAATGAGATATTAAGTCAGTGAAGGGAAAAATAAGAATTAAAAGTGTGTAGTCCGCTTGACCTGTAAGTTTTTTAGCTTAAATTTTAAAGAGTAAGAATAGACTTGACCTTAACTGTAATCCTATTAGGACGTGACAGGATAAGCTCACGCGCCAATGCTTCCGAGGACTGAAGAAGGATTAACTTAATTTACCCACTAAATGAAACGCACGAGACAGAAAATTAAGTTTTAGTTAAATTAAGCAGCTTAAATATTTAACTATTGTTATTAAAGTTTTAGTTAATTTATTGAAGGACGAGTTGAAAGGGTGTGGGAGAATACGTAACATCACATGTTATTTACCAACTTGTAAATCCACGACGACCACAGCGTTTCAAGAAGAGGGAAGTATCGTCACCAACAAAGAGGTGGCCGAAGTAATACAGAACATAATGCCTAAGAACCTCCGAGGAACAGGAATAATAAAGAACCCATGTACAATTAATAGAAGAGCTATGGTAAAATTATGGTAAAATAATAGCTAGGAAGACTGACTCTGGAAAAACTTATGTCATAACCACACCTCACTTCTTTCCTGGATGACTGTGGGATATCAGCTGAATAACCAGAACATAATTTGTAGTCTCACATACAACCAAAGTGTACTTAAGCTCTGCTTTTCCTTTCCAAAGGTGTTTATTTTTATTTTTATTTTATTTTTTTTGTTTGTCATCTTTGCCTGTTTTATACTCTTAATTATTTGTTCTTAGTTAATCCCCTTGTCACTAAACCTAGGGCTTTTTATTTCCCTGTTACTTAAAGTAACTTGGTATTTGTTTCTTATAATCATTTATTGGAATTAATTAACAGTATAATTGTTTATATAAGCATCTACCTCAGTATCATAGTAAAATCTTCCACATGAATATACTCTCACCCTGTTTATTTTTACACTTAGATTTATATTAGAGTAAATTTCAAGATTTAATTAGATTTACATGTCATTTTTTTTTCTTTTCTTTTTTTCTCTCGGAATTATCAATTTGAGCTCACTGTTTTCTTAGGTTCATACCAATTATAGGATTTTAATTAACCATTACTAAGGTAATTATCTTCAAGATCATTTTTTTATGATTATTATTTTTCTAATTATTTTTTATTTTACATTTATATTGTCAGTCTCTACTGATTTTTTGTTTTTTATTTTATGTAACTTCTGTGTCCTCCCTGGCTATCTATTGGATCTTTATTTTACTTCTAATTTGTTACTATTTTATTGTATTTGCTTTTATTCTTGTGTTTTGCTTTATCGTGTATTTTGTATCATGATCCCTCTGCATCTCTATGCACACTGATATTGATCCTGATCAAAATCTTCTGTCTCATATCTACACCAATCAGCACATAGATCATCATTATTGCAAGTATTTCACAGCACACCAGGCTAAAAACAAACTTCAAAATAGCACCTGTCTATCAGTTTATAACCAAAATGTTAGATCACTTGGTAAACATTTTGACGATTTAAATGCATTACTCACAGCACTAGGTACTAACCTATCGTTCATTATTTTAACAGAAACTTGGCTAAATAAAGACTATACCCAACTCTACAACTTAGCTGGTTATAAAGCCATTCATAACTGTAGGCCTAATAAAAAAGGTGGTGGCACAGCTATATATTACCGAGATACATTTATCTGCAACAGTGTTATTAGTGACAGAGATGACTACTGTGAATATACTTTTGCTCAGTTTACAATTAAATCCCTTAAATCCTCTTTGACTATTGGAGCCATCTATAGATTTCCCAATACTAACATAGCTTCTTTCTCAGACAACCTAAGGAATCTTATTATAAACAACAATCTCAACAAAAACCACATCATTCTGGGAGGAGACTTTAATATTGACCTGGGTCAACAAAATTGCTCTCAAGTTGACTATTTCCTTAACAGCATGAACTCCTGTATGCTAATCCCCACAATCACCAAACCTACCCGAGTCACTCAAACATCAGCCACTACCTTGGACCACATATGAACAAACATAACAGCTCCCCTTGTATCTGGTATAATCTACGACAGAACAACTGACCACTATCCTACCTTTCTCATAGCGAACATGGACATAACACCACCAAAAAGCAAGAAACTTTCATTTAGGCTACACAGTGAATCAGCTTTAGACAATCTTACAGAGGCACTTCACAATATTAACTGGGATTCTGAATTCAATAATACCCATGATATAAATTCATTAGCTAACCTCTTCCTCTCCAAAACTCTAAGCCTCTACAACCTTCATTGTCCCCTTCTTACCAAGCAAGTAACTGACAAAAGATTAAACAATCCATGGCTCACAAGTGGCATTCTCAACTCAATCAACAAGAAACATGAATATGAAAAGAAAGTTAGGATTGGCCTAGTTTCAAAGGAAGTAGCTAAAAGGTACTCATCAATGCTTACCAGTATCATAAGAAAGGCAAAACTTGCATATTATGTGAATAGATTCAATGAAGCAAAAGGCAACATGAAAAGCACTTGGAAAACTATCTCTAGTATCCTAGGAACTAAACAACACTCACGTTACCAAATAAAACTCTACAAGGATGGGGATATACCGTCAACTGATTTAGAAATGGCAAATGAATTTAATAGTTTCTTTTCATCGGTTGGTGCTAATCTTGCCAGTAAAATCCCACAGACTCAGACACATATCTCTCAGGCAGCTATCCAAACTCTCTTCTCCTTTCACCAATCAGCCCGGCAGATGTTGTGTCCATCATACACTCTCTAAAAACCAAGGCAGGGAACACCAGTGAAATTCCGTCCATTGTGTACAAGAGAGCCTCCCATGCCCTTGCCCCACCCATAGCACTACTGTTCAACAAATCTATAGAGTGTCACACCTTCCCTGATATCCTCAAAAAAGCAAGAGTAACGCCAGTCCATAAAGGAGGCAATCCGGCGGACATAAACAATTATAGACCAATATCAAATCTACCCATTCTATCAAAAATATTTGAAAAAATTATTTACAAACAGCTCTATTCCTACCTCGTAAAATTCGACATACTCAGCCCCTGCCAGTTTGGCTTCCGGTCCCAAAAGAGCACCAACGATGCAATCATTAGTCTCCTTGACGTTATCTACTCAGCCCTTGACAAAAATGAGTTTCCGATTGGACTCTTCATTGACCTAAGAAAAGCCTTTGATACTGTTAATCACAACTACCTCTTAAACTCCAGCATTATGGAATCCGAGGCCTTGCCCTTGACTACACCCGATCCTATCTTAGTGACAGACACCAATATGTAACCATCAATGATACAACTTCTTCCACTCTACCAATTACCGTTGGAGTGCCACAGGGCAGCATCTTAGGACCTCTTCTATTTCTTATATATATAAACGATCTGCCTAATGTCTCTAATATTCTCAAACCTATATTGTTTGCTGACGATACTACCCTAATCTATTCAAACCTCAACCCACATACACTAAATAATGTTGTGAATAATGAATTAAAAAAAGTCCACTTATGGATGTCAACGAACAAACTAACATTAAACATCGAAAAGACTTACTACATCTTATTTGGAAGCAAATCATCAAATGCAATTCAGCTACAGATAGACAACATTAACATCAGTAATAAAAATGATGGCAAGTTTCTTGGCCTATTCCTAGACAAGAGACTCAACTTCAGCACCCACATTCAACACATAACTAAGAAAGTCTCTAAGACAGTTGGTATACTCTCCAAAATCAGATATTATGTTCCTAACTCTGCTCTCCTCTCACTATATTATGCACTAATCTACCCCCTATCTTAATTATGGTATCTGTGCATGGGGGTCTACCACTGCAAACCACCTTAAGCCCATCATCACACAGCAAAAATCTGCTATCAGAATAATAACTAAATCTGCTTTCAGACAACACTCAGCTCCCTTATTTAAATCCTTAAACTTGCTAAATATTAACTCCCTCCACACATTCTCTTGTGTCAACTACATTTACAAAACCCTGTTCTTAAATGCAAACCATGCTCTGAAACTCTCCCTGGACAGATGTAATAGAACCCATTATCACCACACCAGAAATAAATATCTCTTTGATATCCCCAGGGTCAAACTTAATCTGTGTAAACACTCTATGCAAATTAAGGGACCTAGTCTATGGAACTCACTCCCTAGTGAATTGAAAAACTGTAAAACTTTTGCCTTATTTAAAAGGCAAAAACAAAAAGTACCTAACTTCATCTTCTTAGTTTCCTACACTGAGCTTTAAATTTGCTCTGTACCTAGTGTTACCCAATCTCCTAATTTTTATGTAATATCAAACAACCTTATCATTGTGTTCATTGCTGTCTTCTTTTATGTGCTAGCCATATGCTGTATTGTGACTACCAACTTTTGTCAACTACCATTCAAGCTGTCATTGCAATCAATCTTATATTGTTTCTGCTGTATTGTGCCTACAAATTTTTGTCAACTACCATTCAAGCTGTCATTGCAATCAATCTTAGCTACCTATGTGCTTTAATATACTGTACCTACAATTTTCTCTCATCTTCTTTTTTTCATTTCATGTAACTGTTATCATTTTTTTGTCTATAAATTTTGCAAGTATTTACCTCCTTAAAATTTTCTTAGATTAAGGACCTGCCCGAAACGCTGTGCGTGCTAGTGGCTTTACAAGACTGTAATTACCATATTTGTATCCTCACATTCCTTATGTACATTCTTGTATATGCATAAATAAATAAATAAATAAATAAATAAGCTAATAACAAAATGACCATAAGCCTTAGTAAATTAAGGACTATAAATATGTATCTTGAAGTAATAAGTGTGTAAAGTGTAATTTAGTAAGAATTAAATGGGGATAGTCTGTTTAACCTGAAAGATTTAGGCTTGAAAGCTGAAAGAGGAAGAATAATACTTAATCGTAGCTGTAATCCAACGGGAACGTGGCTTGAAAAGCTCACGCGCCCCTGCACCCAAGGTCAGAAGAAGGGAGTAACTTAAGTTACCAGTTGTCTAAATGAATACCGCACAAAACCCCATCCAATGTTAAACTTATATTGAAGAATAAAACCTTAATCTTAACATTAATTCAAAAGGAAGACTACAATATCCTGCCCCCGGAGGGATTTGATCGGCTTGAACGATCGTAAGCAGGTATTAACTATATTCAAATATAATCCAACATAATAATAAAAATAGAATACTCCGAAGTAATCAATATAATAACTATATGACCCATATAAAATACATATCAACGTATAAGTACCGGATAAAATGAATATAAAAAAAAACAGTTCTTTAAGCATAACCGAGACCTGCTTGTGTCCGGAGAGACACACACACAACAAATTAAAAATGTGGTAACCGAGTCCCATACAGCCCACAAAGAACCGCGTCCATTACAGTCTAAAATTAACTGAGTCGATTACATTGAATTCCATCATATGTTGTCCTCCGTATGCAGGCCGACAAATAATTTGATTTACCTATTGCGATTAAAGTTTTAATTAAGATGCGTTAAGCGTAAGATAAGTATAAGATTGGATTAAAGAATAACCACTTAATGTGTAAACCACAGCTTATAATCTTAATGCTGGAGATTAAAAGCTTAATCTCGTCCGAAGGAAGTTAAATCATGACTTAATGTTAAAGAATAAAACCTTAATCTTAACATTAATTCAAAAGGAAGACTGCAATATCCTGCCCCGGAGGGATTTGAGCAGCTTGAACGACCGGTAGCAAGAAATAACTATATTCAAATATAATCCAACATAATAATATAACAATAGAACACACCGAAGTAATCAATATATAAACTATATGACCCATATAAAATACATGCCAACATATAAGTAACCAATAAATCTAATATAAGAAAACAGTTCTTTAAATCATAACTGTGACCTGCTTGTGTCCTCGGAGACACAAACACAACAAATTAAAAGTGTGGTAGCTGAGTCCATTACAGTCCAAAATTAACTGAGTCCGTTACATTGAATTCCAACGCATGTTGTCCTCCGTATGCAGGCCAACAAATAAAATTATTGACCTATTGCGATTAAAGTTTTAATTAAGATACGTTAAGTGTAAGATATGTATAAGAATGGATTTAAGAATAACTTCTTAATGTGTAAAAACACAGCTTTTAATCTTAATGCTGAAGATTAAAACCTTAAACTCGACATTAACGCGAAAGGAAGACTGCAAAAAAGAAAACCTTGCCCTGTAAGAAGTTAAATCATGACTGACATGATTACTGTCCTGGCAGCACGAACTCCATAAAATATAAGGAATATAAGAAATATAAGGTCCAATGCAGCGGTTTCCATCGTATGTTGGTCTCCGAATGCGTGGTACTTTTATCAGCCTCGTGCATTTGCTGATTGCAGATCAGCTGTAACGGCAGCAGTCGGAGCACCGTCACCTGTTGAATAAAAGTTTTTCTCTGGGGTTATCAAAGAAATATTATTTCTGGTGGGTGATAATGGGTCCTTGCATCTGTCCAGGGAGATTTTCGGAGCAGCAATTTATAAAATTGGTTACTGAGTCCATTGCAATGATCTCCA
The DNA here is from genome assembly GCF_040958095.1 of Procambarus clarkii. Classification (NCBI taxonomy): domain Eukaryota; kingdom Metazoa; phylum Arthropoda; class Malacostraca; order Decapoda; family Cambaridae; genus Procambarus; species Procambarus clarkii. Next base: position 45,704,998 of record NC_091161.1, read on the forward strand.
TCGTCTGATGTCGTTGTTGTTGGGACTTCCTGCTACTCCGGCAGACAAAAGTCTGGTATAGCCAGCAGCCAGGGATAATCCAGCGGCCAGGGCAATCCAGCAGCCAGTGAGTCTGCATAAAATTTTTTTGTCTGCACCGGCAAATAAAAGGCTTGTAATCCATCAGTCAGGGAGGTTGCATAAAAATTCCGGGCTAAGCCGGCAGACAATAGTTCTTGTAATCCATGTCCAGGAAGGCTGCATAAAAAATCCGGACTAAACCGGCAGACAATAGGTCTGGCAATCCAGACCTATAGGTCTGGCAAAATTCCAGTCGTTCAGGGAGGCTGCATAAATTCCGGGCTAATCCGTCGGACAATGTGTCTGGTAATTCAGCATTTCAGGAAGGAAGCATAAACATTCTGGGCTAAACCGGCAGACAATAGGTCCGGCAAACTATCAGTCAGGGGGGGCTGCATTAAATTCTGGGCTTAGCCCGCAGACAATAGGTCTGGCAATCCAGCAGCAAGGGAGGCTGCGTAAAATTTCCGGGCTTAACCGGCATACAATATCTCTGGCAATCCAGCAGCGAGGGCGGCTGCATTAAATTCCGGGCTTAACCGGCAGACAAAAGGTCTGGCAATCCAGCAGCGAGGGCGGCTGCATAAAAATTCCGGGCTTAACCAGCAGACAATAGGTCTGGCAATCCAGCAGCGAGGAGAGCTGCATAAAAAATCGGGCTTAACCGGCAGACAAGGTCTGGCGATCCAACAGCGAGGGAGGCTGCATAAGAATTTCGGCTTAACCAGCAGACAATAGGTCTGGAGGCTGCATAAAGTTTCCGGCCTAGACATGAGCCAGCTGGACTAGCTAGAGCGGTGTTAGAGCAGCCACGATGGAGGCTGCATAAAATTTACGGCCTAACCGGCAGACAATATGACTGGCAATCCAGCAGCTAGGTGAGCCACCTGAAAAGGTACCGGGCTTAATCGGCGGACAATATTTCCGGCAAACCAGCATCGAGGATACTGAATAAAAATTCCCGGGCTTAACCGGCAGAAAATAATTCTGGCAAGCTAGCGGCGAGGGCAAGGCTGCATAAGAATTTCGTCTTAATCAGCGGACAATAGGTCTGGTGGCTGCATAAAATGTCCTGCCTAGGCATGACCTAGCTGGCCTAGCTAGAGCGGCTACAGGCCGCGTGGGGAACAGCGCTGGGCACACGCCGACACTTGGGAGGATTCTGATTGAAATTACCTACTTAAAATTATCTGCTAAATTAAGGACTTGCCCGAAACGCTGCGCGTACTAGTGGCTTTGCAAGAATGTAAATACTGTACTATCCAATGTATTCTCACAAACCTAATGTACCTTCTTGTATATATATAAATAAATAAATAAATAAATAAATAAATAAAAACCTAGCTTTACATTTAGAACATAAGATACCACTTTACCTTGGAGAAAGTTGAGTAGTGTAGGCCTCCCCTAGCTGGTCAGCATGTGAGGTTGAAGGGCCCGCGAAGTTAAACTCAACCAGGGTGGGGTCAGGGATCGTGGTAGCAGTCGTAGTTTCCATAGCTTCTAGAAGTCCCAAGAACACAAGAGTCCTAAGTTTTTCTTTTGTCTTGCGAAGCGAAGCGTGTTTGAAGCAGGGGAGTTGGTCTGTTGGCCAACAATACGCCAAATCCTTTTTTCTTTTGACTTGCGGTCCTTATTTTTTTTCTTTTGACTTGCGAAGCGGAGCGTGTCTGGAGCAAGAGAGAACACATGACCTCTCCTCTCTTCTTTATATAGGCCCCCACGGCGCTCCGCGCGCTGCGCCGCGGAACGCGCTGTGCAACTGTCTTTCTCCTCCATCAGAAATTCCTCCGCATTCCTACATAATGTAGCGGTCATTTAACAAACCACCTCTTGAGTCAAGGGAGTTAAGCTTTAGGCTGCACAATGAAACTGCTATAGACAATTTTATAATTGCTGCTGATAATGTCAACTGGGAGTCCGAGTTAGGTAACATAGGGGACATCAACCTAGCAGTGCAATCTTTTCTTCAAACAACTCTTAGTCTTTATAACACCCACTGTCCTATGCTTACAAAACAAGTCACAAACAAAAGGCTTAACAATCCTTGGCTTACAAAGGGAATACTTAAATCCGTTAATAAAAAACATGACCTTGAGAAGAAGTATAGGTTAGGAACCGTCTCCAAAGAATTCTCAAATAATTACTCGTTATTGCTATCTAAAATAATTAGACGAGCCAAAACTAAATACTATGAAGATAAATTTACCCAAATAAAGAGCAACATTAAAAAAACTTGGAGCACAATTTCACAAATATTGGGATCAAAGAAGATTTTAAATAACAAACCAACACTCCTGTCCAATAACGTTGGTCAGCTTTCAGCCTCTGAGTCTGCTATTGAGTTCAATAGGTTCTTCTCTTCCATTGGGTCATCCCTTGCAAATGATATTCCATTTTCCAGTACTGATGTTAAGGACTATCTTACAGGTAACTATCCACAGTCTCTGTACCTAAAGCCTACTAATTCCACTGATGTCAATGAGATAATCCTTTCCCTTAAAACCAAGTCTAGTGCCCTTGAGGAGATACCAACTTTAGTTTACAAAAAAGCTTCCAGGTCTTTAGCTCCTGCTATTGCATTGCTCTTCAACAAGTCACTTGAACTCCAAACCTTTCCAGACATTCTAAAAAAAAGCAAGAGTAACCCCTGTCCACAAATGTGGTGATCTCACAGATGTTAACAACTACAGACCTATATCAATCCTGCCTAACTTGTCAAAAATATTTGAAAAACTAATCTACTAGCAGCTTTACTCTTATCTACCCAAACACAACATACTTAGCTCTTGTCAATATGGCTTCAGACCCAAAAAAAGCACTAACGATGCACTTATTAGTATGAATAACTTGATTCATGCAGCTCTTAATAAAAATGAATTCCCTGTTGGGTTATTTGTGGACCTGCGTAAGGCTTTTGACACTGTCAACCACCAAAACCTTTTTCTTAAATTACATCATTATGGAGTCAGAGGACACTCCCTGCAATACCTCAAATCTTACCTTACTGACAGGCTCCAGTATGTTTCTGTGAATAATTCAATTTCTCCCACCCTACCCATCAACATTGGTGTTCCTCAGGGCAGCATACTTGGCCCTCTCCTCTTTCTCATCTACATTAATGACCTTCCAAATGCCTCCCAACACCTCAAACCAATTCTATTTGCTGACGACACAACCTTCATTTACTCCAGTCCTGACCCCCTTGCTCTAAATGCCACAGTGAATACTGAGCTAAATAAAGTCCATCTTTGGCTAACTGCCAACAAACTCACCCTTAACATTGACAAAACTTTCTATATTCTGTTTGGCAATAAATCCTCTAATCAAATAAATCTCAAAATAAACAATACCCAAATTTGTAACAAATTAGATGGCAAGTTCCTTAAATTGGCGTTCTCGTTGACCACAAGCTGAATTTCCAGCGACACATTCTAAATATATCAAAAAAAGTTTCAAAAACTGTTGGCATTCTTTCTAAGATCAGATATTATGTACCCCGCCCTGGCCTGGTGATTCTCTATTACTCCCTCATCTATCCATATCTCAACTATGGTATTTGTGGTTGGGGTTCTACTACCCAAAATAATTTATGTCCTCTAATTACCCAACACAAAGCTGCTATTAGGACAATATCCAACTCTGGCCCAGACATCACTCGGTACACCTACTCAAATCTCTGAATATGTTAGATATTAAGTCACTGCACATTCTCTCATGTGTATTATACATATATAAAACGCTGAACTGTAATGCCAATCCTGACCTCAAAAGCTTCATTGAAGGTTGTAACAGAGCCCATGAGCACCACACCAGAAATAAATACAGTTTTGATATTCCAAGAGTACGACTTAATCAAACTAGAAATGCTCTACAAATCAAGGGACCCAGAATGTGGAATGACCTTCCCAACCGACTGAACCTCTCTCAACCAGTTTAAGATAAAAATGAAGCACTATCTAATAAATTCCCTGTAACCTACTTACCCCTCTGTTGTCAACCCATGTCTGTTTTTTTTAAACAACGCTGTTTATTTGTTTATTTATTTATTTATATATATACAAGAAGGTACATTGGGTTTGTGAGAATACATTGGATAGTACAGTATTTACATTCTTGTAAAGCCACTAGTACGCGCAGCGTTTCGGGCAGGTCCTTAATCTAGCAGATAATTTTAAGTAGGTAATTTCTATCAGAATTGATAAATGATAAAGATACATTGCAAGAGAAAAATGAGATGAGAGAGCTTAGTAAGTATATTAAAGCACATTGTTATATTAAAGCTCTGATTGTCTGCTCTAAGCTCTGCTCTGCTCTGCTCTGATAAAGCTCTGATAAAGCACATTGTTATATTAAAGCTCTGTTTGTCTGTAATAATTTGTAATTGTATTTGTGCTGCTTTTTCAGCCATGTTCCCCCCTCTTTAATCTCTATTTTTATTTGTTCTCATCACATTTTATTCTTTATACCTATTAGTATTAAGCTTCAGTCATTACAGTCTCCGTGGTGTAGTGGTAAGACACTCGCCTGGCGTTCCGCGAGCGCTATGTCATGGGTTCGTATCCTGGCCGGGGAGGATTTACTGGGCGCAATTCCTTAACTGTTGCCTCTGTTTAACGCAACAGTAAAATGTGTACTTGGATGAAAAAACGATTCTTCGCGGCAGGGGATCGTATTCCAGGGACTTGCCCGAAACGCTACGCGTACTAGTGGCTGTACAAGAATGTAACAACTCTTGTATATATCTCAAAAAAAAAAAAAAAAAAAAAAATTATGTTTTTCCTGCCCGAAACGCTTTGCGTAATAGTGGCTTTAGGCATTGTATGTACTAGCTCTCTCTATTAATCCAACAAACTTTGTAAAATCTCTTGTATGTATGTACCTTACCTAAATAATCATTTATTTATTTATTTATTATTTATATGATCAAGTGCCATGTATTTATTCAGACGAGAACAGCAGCGAACACAAACCAGCGCATATACGAACGAAAGGGTTTATATGTACATTCTTTTCAGTGAACGAACTTGTTTCTAGTGTACTGAACTGACGGTATCCGAAACTGCAGTAGTCGATTTGAGCAGTCCTCTAAACAACAGTCGCCATTGTAGCAGCACCAACCGGTGATGTCCAGCATAAGCATTAAGGGGGAAAACCTTGACACAAACTGCACCCATCATACAGAAAGATCACCACCATAACCGCCAAGTGCTCTCATCAATTCTAACTCTAAGAAACAGCACTCAAGCCTTAACGCGTCTCCAACATCACCACTCGTGCCGTCATCCACTGGAGAAAACCCCTACACAAACTCTACCTATCATAAAGATGAAGACTCACCAGTGTCCAGAGTGTGGGAAGGTATTCACTCGTCTTGAACATATGAAGACTCACATGTTAGTGCATTTAGGTGACAAACCTCACGAATGTCCAGAGTGTGGGAAGAAATTCAGTCAGCTGGGAAATATGAAGACCCACATGTTAGTGCATTCAGGTGGCAAACCTTATGCGTGTCCAATGTGTGGGAGGAGATTCAATCAGCTGGGAAATATGAAGACTCACATTTTAGTGCATTCAGGTGACAGACCTTATGTGTGTCCAGTGTGTGGGAAGAAATTCAGTCGTTTTGGAAATATGAAGACTCACATGTTAGTGCATTCAGGTGACAGACCGCATAATTATCTAGAGAGTGGGAAGAGCTTCAGAGAGCGTGGATATTTGAAGACTCACATGTTATTGCATTCGGATGATAAACCTCATGAATGTCCAGAGTGTTTGAAGAGATTCAGTCATCCTGGACATATGAAGACTCACATGCTAATGCATTCGGGTGACAAACCTCATGATTGTCTAGAGTGTGGGAAGAGCTTCAGAGAGCGTGGACATATGAAGACTCACATGTTAATGCATTCAGGTGAAAAACCACATGAGTGTCCAGAGTGTGGGAAGAGATTCAGTCGTCCTGGACATATGAAGACTCATATGTTAGTGCATTCGGGTGACAAACCGTATGAGTGTCCAGAGTGTGGGAAGAGGTTCAGAGAGCGTGGAAGTATGAAAACTCACAGGATGGTGCATGCAGATGAGAGACCTTTTGAATGTGCTGAGTGTGGCAAAAAATTTAGAACACGTGGAAATATAATAAAGCATATGTTAGTGCATTCTGGTGACAAACCTCATGAATGTCCAGAGTGTGGGAAGGGATTCAGTGAGCGAGGAAGTATGAAGACTCACATGTTAGTGCATTCAGATGATAAACCTCATGAGTGTCCAAAGTGTGGGAAGAGATTCAAACGACTTGGACATATGAAGAGGCACAAGATGATACATGCAGATGATATGCTAAACACTTTGAGTGTGGAAGATAATTAAGAGAATGTTGAAGGATAATGAGGTACATAATAGTATATTATCTTTATTCTAACAGTGTGCTACCACAATGTCAGTTGGATGTCCTTCAGAGGTAAATATGTTATATTTTGTTTGAGAAATACACTCCACAATGAAAGGCAACGCTCTAAAGATATTTTATTATAATGTTCTTCTATGAGAGTTAGATGCTCTTCATAGACCAAACAAGAACTAGAGAAGCTGTTATGTAGAAAAACTCAAAATCACATATAATAAGCACCCTGTAACGAAATATCTTTTTTTTTTTTAGTTTAGAAAAGATAAAACAAAGCTTTAAATGTGTTTTTCTTCATATTTATGAAAATAATGATGTGCTTTCATTATTTGTTTTGTGGAAATTTATTTAAAATGTAATATACTCTGTAGCTAAGTTATGGACATATTTTGTTGTAATATTATTTAACATTGGAGCTGATGAAGAAGACAGTCTGAGACATACTCAAGATGAGACCATTTTATTGGTAGGGAAATGTATATTAATCAAGGAATTAGCTCATCAGATTCATATGCAAACTGATGTCCATTTTTTATTTTTTGTTTAGGCCTATTTATAAGTTCTACACTTGATTGGAAATGTCACTCAAGAATGTATTATAGGCAGATTGGCATTTATAACTGTCAGTCAAAAATTTATATATCTCTAGCCTTTAGTTATCTAAGTAGCTCCTAAGCGGTCCATAGAATTACCCAAATCGGCCCAAAACTACACAAATCCTCCTAGCATTACGTAAGTAATGAAGAAATATGGTATATTTACTTACTATAATGTTGGTGCTACACGTAGAACATGATCAAACCTATTTTTACTCTGAAATAATTTAATTTCATAACGAAATGAGACATAAATATGTGAGAGGTGACGCCATAGGAAGTCGACGGTCCAAGCGACAATTGTGTGGAGCGACTTATCCAAGATATATGGTCGCCTGGAGTGTTTGCTGCCATATCAGCCTCCTGTACACAGTGATCCAGTAGTCGCATTTCATGGCTCAAATTGTCGCAAATTTAATTGGTGATATTAACAAGTAGAATGTGTATTTATAATAATATCTTTCATAAACAGCCACTAAATCTTTAATATTTATTAAACAAAACGTATCTGGAAGTTAAATCAACTCCACAGGACAAAAAATTTGTTATATAGATACTAGCGTTATTCGTTGGTATGCGTTCGCAATTTAAACTGCGCATGTCCTTTTCGTTCATTGAACTCCGAACCCTACACGCCCTCTGATATATTGCTTAATTAACAAATGTTCACAAATAAAGATTATATTTGTATATGTTATCAGAAAGGCAGATATAAAATAGTTTTTGTGAATCCATCACAGAGATTATACCTTATTAGAGAGGAAAAATATTCATACTTTAAACAAGGCTTCATGGCCGACGCTCTCCTTACCGATATGGGAACTACGACCTTCTGAAGATCAATGTTAATTTAATCTAGATATTGTAATAAACGAAGTTTTCTATGTCATCATAAAGACATAAATATAAGCTGCATGTTAATACTTTGGCATAAATATAACTAAAGTGAAAGTGAAGATATATGCCTTTTTATAGTTACTTGATGGCTCGCTCAGGGAGTGTGAAGGCCTCCACACAAGCCAATCAATTTTATAATTAATTTGCATATATGCAAAGTAACGTCATAGGTCTTTGTGTCAGAATAAAGACAGATGTAGACGATAATGTAACTACATTTCAAGGAAAACATATCTTAATTAATATAATTATTAAATGAAAGCAAAGTTATGGTTAAATAAATAGCCAATACCACACAATCGCCGGTGTCCGGACACATGAATAGTCGCATTAGGTGAAAGGAAATGTACCCAACCATTTCCATTTACCCAACCAGTTTGTGCACCCTATACTCATCCTCTGTGCGATAATTTATTGTGCACCCCATACTCATCTTGTTACCAGTAGTTTGTGCAACCCATACTCATCCTGTGACCCGTAATTTATTGTGCATCCCATACTCATCCTGTTACCGGTAGTTTGTGCAGCCCATACGCATCCTGTGACCTGTAATTTATTGTGCAACCCATACTTATCCTGTGACCTGTAGTTTATTGTGCAGCTAATACTCATCCTGTGAGTCATCGGACATTGCGCAACCCTTTCTCATCGTGTGAATCTTTGTTTACTTTGCTCTCCATATTCGTCCTCTGCGCGATAGTTTCTTGTGCAACCCATACCCATGATGTGAGTGGTAGTTTATTGTGTACCCTATACTCATCCTGTGAGTATAGGGTACACAATTCTTGTTTGGATTCTTGTAATGTTATTTGTTTATTTGTACTCACAGCATTTGTGCGCCCCTTGAGGGACTTGAATTAGAGGGGGGTAGAAATAGCCTAAGCTACTCTATCCCTTTGAGATGTATTTATTGCTTATCTCAATAAACATACTTGAACTTGAACTTGGGTACACAATGAGTTCATTTGTACTCCATACTCATCATCAAGAAGTGTATTTTACCAGCATTGTAATATAAATTAAGAATAAAAGCTTAACTGGATTACGGACCCATAATCAAAATAAGAACCATCACTAATTATCATAAATTGTCTAGGCTCCACTTCCGCCTTCGACAAGCTGCTGCCGGAGGTGGGTATAGTTTATTGTACACCCTCGCACCCCCAGTCCTGGAAGGGGGGGCATTGGGATGTGGACATGTGAACCATTACCCCCCCCCCCCCACACACACACACACACACTCCTCTCCTGTTAATAATAATACAAATTAAAAATAATAACGTTAATAAATATTATAATTAAAACACTGTAATACCCTAGTGCTTGAATGAAGATGAGGGAAAGACCCATAAATGTGTAAGTGTATTAAAAACCAAATTTTCGTTGGGTGAGCTGGCAGGTGAGCACCACCTGCCAGCTCACCCAGTAATGAACATCACCTGCACATTGCACCGCACCACTTGCCAGCAGGTGCAGAAGTACGATGGAGAGAGCAAAGTATACAATATTTCAAGTATAATATTAAAGATATATTTAGGATTTAATGTTTTCCTATAAAGTTTCAATAATACCTTTATTTGATTTTTTGTATTATTTTCTACCACAGACGTGGCCACACATTAACAATGCTAACCAGCATATATACATTTTCTTCTGTCCGCCATGGACTCTGTAACCCTTTCCACTACCGCCCACAAGATGGGTATGGGGTGCATAATATATGAACTAAACTAACTAACTCCATGGATAGGGTTAGAGATTTGTTAAACATATAGTTCAGGGATTTATTGAACAATCAACCACAGAAGGTGATTGTAGTGCTTTTAAAATGCTAGGCTAAGCTACATACGTAAATACATAAATACACAGATTTACGTATGCCCTACATAAAGTGTTCGATGTGTCTTTTACATAGTGTCATTAACGTGCATTTACAAAGGTGAAATGGAATTCTGATCAGCTTCCACATATACTTTATACACATACATATACACACACAGACATATGCGTACATATACATATATACATACATATATACACACATACATACACATATATTTGTCTCTTTTACTCTGACAAGGTGAGATAACTGATAGAGAAACTAGTGTGCAATTAAGCACTTAATCACTGAAGGTGATTAAGGTGCTTTCACAAGCTCAGGTTATAGAGTTACATCACATACATTCATTGTATAATTGATACGTTACATGGTCAATCTAGGGTACAAGTCCAATATATCAAGTGTTCCAGTACTCAAATAGTAATTACACAGTTCAGCATACCTTAGCCCAGGAGGGCGAAAGTCAGTCAGTAAGGGACATTCTACAATATAATGTTCAAGAGAGTGCATGTTTTCTCTTTCACAAAGTTGACACATTGTGTACTCGACATTTGGGTTTTGAGAAAGCTGCCAGATACGTCTATATCCCAGGCGTATTCTGGCCACTATAACATCACATTGCTGGGTTCTTGTTCCATTAATCCTGCATGTGAATGTCTCCGCACGATATCTATCATAATATTTAATGCTACAACTTTCAGGTCTTTGTGAATTTGTTAGGTCGGTGAGATTTTCATTAGATGTTTGCTTAAGTATTCTCTGTCACTGCTAATGAAACACCCATATCAATTTCTACCACTGGTTTTCTACAGGCTGTCTTTGCAAGCATATCAACAGTGTCATGCCTTGAGATGCCAACATGTGATGGTATCCATAGGAATTTAATTTTAAATCTCTTTTCTTTGGCAGCTAAAATATTCATTCGAATATCACTGACTATTTTCTGGGTGTCACTACTATGTGCGTTCAATACCAAGAGTGCACTCTGCGAATCACAGTATATAAGTCCACTGCCTTTGTCTTTTAAAAATTCCGTGGCAAGGTATATGCCTGCAAGTTCGGTTTGAGTTGTACTTGCCCAATCATTGACGCGCTTCATTGCTGTATGTACGAGAGAAGATTGTTCAAATATATTACATGCGCATCCGGTACATCGTCCACCTTCTTCTACAGAACCGTTGGTATAGCACTGATACACATCGTTACCCATACCCTGAGTGCTCTCAGTGATGCTTTTCAGTGTTAACTGTTTTAATAATGTAAAGTGTACATTATCTTTCTTGGGTGCATTTACAAAATCAACTGCTAGATCCAAGTTATCCCATGGAGTAATTGGTTGATTAATCGTTAATTGAGTTGGGTACATATTTAATATTTTGATGGAGTTGGCTACCTTGTAGAACCAAAATGCATAATCAGATTTCGCTCTTCTACGGACCTCAGGTGAGTAGCATATTAGAAAGTTTAGCTTGAAACTTATTGTATTGCCGAGATCTACTCAATGCCTTCACGCCGAAAACTGTGCTAATAGACAAAATTATGTTAGAGATATGGGTCTATAATTATCTGGTGTGCTTTGGGGATGGGAACAATGACACTGTCCAATCATCAGGTAATACTCCTTCACTTAAACTCATTCTGTACAACACTTAAAAGTGGATTACCTGGTACTTGTGAGACAAATCTCAGTAAACTGTAAGTAATACCTGTACCGTCCTCTTCAGGAGCAGTTGACTTATTTGATTGTGCTACACAGCCTTCCCGGCTTGGTGCCTTCTTTGGTAATTACTTATCAAAGGCAGCTCCATACGAGGAGCTGCCTCGTATGGGCCAATAAGTCTTTTGCAGTTACCTTCATTCTTATGTTCTTACTTACATTTATTGAACTTTATCATCATCATCATTTACAGAATGAAATTAACATAAAAAGTAGTCATTTTAATACACAAAACAGAAGTAGATATTATGTAAATTATGATGCAGGATAGGATCACTATTAAGAACTTAATTATAAACCACAATATGTTTTATATCATCAGAAATTCGGAAACATACCATATATTTTCAAATATTTACAATTAAAGTATTTATTTAGGAAATAAGTATTTTAGTTACCCTAGTTAGCTCTGAGAACACACATTCTTGCAGCAAGAATTTCTTCCCACTAATCTGAGAGATGCTAATGAGACCAGTCTCGACCCACTGGACAGGTCATGAACAACAATCAACTACAGCACCATCTATGTCAGAAAATATTCAAAATATTCTTGATATCATTCAAATTGTCAATACGAGAACAGAATATATAAGTTGAGTGATGTCAAATGAATCATATTGACTGACCGAGCCCCATTGTAAATATCCATGGCTTCCTGACCATAATGGTACCGCCGCGGTCGAGGGTAAGAGACCGGATGTACCCATATACCTATGAGGCCATCAAAAATAGTGAGTCACGCCAAACAAAAAGAAGTACTGGTAAACAGGTCAGACACAACCAGTACTATGATGATGCTAAACTGAAAGAGCTTAAATCAATTGCTAGACAGACAGGAGCCTTAGAACTCCTCAAATGTTAAAACTTTAAATTTTTTAAATTTTGCCCCGAGGGGCGAGTTTATTGGGCAGCGCCACTCATCTTGTGAGTGAACATACCGCCATAGCAGAATGTACAACACTCCCTAATAGGAAGAAAACCCGCTGGGTTGTTCATCCTGTCACTTGTACCCAGACAGCTGGGACTTGCTTAAATGTCTCAAGTGAACAGCTCCTCAAACAAGAAGATTAACATCTGTCAACCCTTAAAAGCTTACGTTATCTTGCGGGTGCAAAATGGGGAAATCTTTTAAGAACAGTATCAATATTTGACAAATTGTGTTTTCCTAACTCAAACAATGTGGGGTTTATTATTCTACAGTTATTCCTAATGTCTCTCAGGTGTTCACATTCACGTAGATAGTGGTCAAGGCGGTGTCCATCACTCTCACCACAGATTCTGCAACTTCGCTGATCAACTGTTGTTTCCATTCCAAATCTCCATGGATATTTGTATCCAAGACGGATTCTCGCTATTACAGATTGTCTCCCTCGTCGTCCTCCTCTTCGGCCATACTGATTGGGATTGCCAGTTGCAACCATGTTGTACCATCGTACAGATTCACTGGTTTGTGCTTCTATCCTCCTTTCCTCAGTTACCTTGTCACGGTGATGTTGCCTGATAATACCTCTAATTTGTAGTTGAGTCTTGGGTATGAAGTATTCAATATGGTCTCCTTCAGCGCCTTCAGCAGCCAGCACATCTGCTCGTTCATTTCCACATATTCCAACATGGGAGGGGATCCACAGAAACTTGATGACTCTTCCCTGATTGGTAAGTACTCTCACAGCTCTCTTGATTTCAGCGACTATTGCAAGATTTTCTGCCTGATTTTTACTTAGGCTTTGCAGTGCTGCTTTTGAATCGGTGCAAATCACTGCACCATTAGTATTCCGTTCAAGAAACCTTAACGCCATAACAATGGCAGTTAGCTCTGCTTGCGTTGAAGAGGCATAGTTCTCAATACATGCTTTTTCTTCATTTCTGCGTTGGAAGGTATTATCCTTGATTACCGTGTATGCTGCACCAGCCCTGCCATTGATAGGATTAGATGACCCGTCAGTGTAGATTTGATCTAGTTCATCTCCGGCTTCTTTATAAATGTCCTCGAGATACTTGTGCCTCATTTCTTGTGGTATCATGTTGGATTTTTTCATTGCCATTTCATTGATGATGATCTTGCATGAGTCATCCTCCCAGGGAGGTAACCTCTCTACAGGCAGGAGCTCACGGGCTTGCTCAAGCAGGTGAAGCTCTTCAAGGTAGCAGACTGCTCTGTGATGCCATTTTTTGCTTCTCCTGTTTCCCCCTGAAAGTAGCACAGAGCTCAGTTTTTTCTTGGCAATATCATTGTAATGGGGATCTCTGGCTATCCTAATTGCAAGCTTAGCATTCAGCTCCTGAATTCTGCTTTTAACACTGGGAAGGGACAACTCCTCTCGTAGATTAGACGTTTTGGCAGTTCTTGGGACTCCAAGAATGATTGTCATGGCTTCATTTTGAATGCTTTCAAGCCTTTTCATATCGCTTTGGGAGTAGGTGCACAGTACTGGTGCGGCATAGTCTATGACGGAGCGCACATAGGCTGTGTACATCATTTTGAGCACGGCAATAGAGGCTCCATGTCCATTCCAGGTCATAGCTTTCAGTGCCCTGAGTCGACTTTTGCATGTTCCTATGAGTTGATTGAGCTCCTCTTTCTTTCCCTTGTTAGAGCCGACAGTGACGCCAAGGTACCGATAGTGGTCAACCCATTCAAGTGTTACACCATTAATTTGTAGTTCTTCATTTGCTCTCCGCTTGTGATGGGAGTATGCCTTCGTCTTGTTTGTGGAGAGAGTGAAACCGAGCTCAATACATTTCCTTCCGAGGAGTTCAATGGACTGTTCAATTTTTCCCAAGGTGGGAGCTTGTATTAGGACATCATCTGCATATCCCACTTGTTGTGTTCCTTCCGGAAAATCAATATTTGCAATGGCGTTCATAAGTACATTGAATAGTGTAGGGCTTAAGACTCCGCCTTGGGGGGTCCCGAGTTCCATATTCATTGTTCTGGAGACTGCTCCATTGAAGCAAACCTTGGCTTTCCTTCCTGTGAGGTAGTCTTCAACCCATTTCATGAGTCTCCCCTTGACACCCATGCATGCAAGCTCGTCCAGGATCGCAATCCCCTGTGCTTTGTCAAAGGCTCCTTTGATGTCAACAAATACAGAGTACCTAGCCGTGTCATTAGCCAAGTAATTAACTATACAATTTTCTGTGCTCCGTCCTTTAACAAATCCATTGACCCCCCTCCCCTAACCTGCCTATTTTGTGCAACAGTCGGTTTAGGATGATCCTTTCAAGCATCTTGCAAGTGCATGACACGAGGCTGATAGGTCTGTAATTACCAGGGTCATTAGGCTTCGGTATGGGAATAATTATTGCGTGTTTCCATTGTGTGGGCAACACTCCACTTAGGAATGACTTGTTAAACAGGTGGAGTAGTGGATTCCCAGACACTTCACACAGTGCATTGAGTATGTCGTAGGTGACGCCATCTTCACCAGGTGCTGTACTTTTACCCTTTTTCAAAGCGCCCCTTACTTCTTGGGCTGTGATTGGTTCCCCATATTCGTCATCACTAGACAGTGCTCTTGTTATCCTAATTCTTCTGTCATCATGTCGCAGGAGCTGTTCCCTGCTGATTTCTGCAGGGAGGGAGGAGGAGGATGCTGCATCACTCCACTTGTGAATTAGTTCTTCAGCCTTACCCTGGGGGTCTTTGTGAGCCGCAGGCCGGGCTCTGCCCCCCTTAGCTATCTGAATTTTTGCCCACACTTGTCTTGCAGATGTTTCCCGTCCAATAGAGCTAGTGAACTCAAGCCATTGTCTTTCCCGCTCTTTAATCTTCTCTTCCCTGGCTACTTGACACACAGTTTTAAACAACTCTTGGTTACTTTCAGTGGGATGTCTCCGGTACTCTCTACTCATGTCTCGCACATTTGCGTTAAGCATCTTTATGTAATCATTCTCATACCATTTTATTTTCTTCCTCTGAGGGTTACTTCGCCCAGGCGTACGGCGCGGAACTCTTAGACAGCTCTCAATTTGGTGGTTAAGGTCATCAACAAATGTGTTAATGTCTTCTGGGATTTGGTATTCCGTGAACCAGTCACTCATCCTGTTTATGAAGTGCGGCCTCATATCTGGTCCGAGTGATAACCTTTTTCTTTTATTTGTCTCTTTCCTTCTCTTGCTCATGTCGACGGTGGTAATCAATGCCCAATGGTCACTACATAAACTGTGCACAATGTGTGTACTGGCATCCGTGTCCTGTGCATTCAACAGGAGAGCATAGTCTAATCTTCCTCCTCTGAGGTGAGTTGGCTGTTCATCACCCAGGACCCTAAGGTTTTCACTTCCCCTGACAAAGAGTGACAGTTTCCGTCCATTGACATTGGGCTGATGACAGTTGGCACCAAAGTGTGGGTGTCTGGCATTCAGGTCACCGACCAGCAGGGTAGGTTCTTCATTAACAAACTCAGGCAGTGTGTCAAGGTCAAGTTTACTCTGTGGCACATATAGGTTGATTATATGTAGGGCATTATTGTTTAAGTAAAGGATTACTCCCAGTGATTCAAACTCATCCCCCATGTGCAGGTCATCAATAATCTGTGCGGGAATGTTGTTATTTACAAAAGTGATGAGACCCCGTTTTCTTTCCCCATGTGGCAGGGAGAACTTGCGATAACCGCTGAACCTTGGGTTGAAGTCATCACCTACCATTGTCTCCTGTAGCACTATGACGTCAGTTTGGTGTTCACGAGCGTATTGTATGATGTCATTAATTCTATTGCGAACGCCATTGCAGTTCCATTGTAGGATAGTGAGACTTTCTTTTAGAGAATGAGAATGTTAAAACTGTTTCAGGCCGCGCTTGCAGCAGCAAGGGAGAGAATGACTGAACTGAGACAAAATGAATGGGAGGGTTTTGTTAGTGGACTTAACCTGCATACTCCCCTGGGCAAAGCCTGGAAAGGCATAAACAAAATTATTGGTAAAAATAGTAGACAAGTTTCACACCCAAACCCGCTACAGAAAGCCAATCAGTTAATTGCAAAATAGGCTCAGGTTTCCAGCCTTGGAATGCTACCAGCTAGCACTGGGGAGAAATTGCAGGCGAGGTCCACAGACAGAAATTCTCTCATAAATTTCATGTTGAGCAAGCAACATGATGAATGTGATGCTCCATATACAGATTATGAATTGGATGCAGCCCTCTCCAGGGGCAGTAGCACTGCTCCTGGTGAGGACGGTATCACCTATGATATTCTAAGACTCCTACATCGTGTACCCGGTAACCCATTATTAGAATTGTTTAATGCCAGCTATGTCTGTGGGCAGTTGCCTGTATCATGGACCACCAGTCTTACGGTACCTGTACCAAAGCCTGGCCAACCTGATGCTTTCCGTCCCATCTCACTGACCAGTTGCATGTGCAAAACCTTTGAGAGAATGGTGCTTAATAGATTATTGTATAGAGTTAAAGAGCACATGTCACCTGATATCAATGGTTTCACACATGGTAAAAGTGTACACAACTGTATCACAACCTTTCTTACTGTTCATGGAGATAAAAGGCACAAGTACACAACATTTCTTGATTTAAAAAATGCCTTTGATATTGCTAATAGGGAAGTGATTATGTATGAATTAGCGAGAATGGATATAGGGGGACATTTATTACAGTGGATACGAGGCTATCTTACCAACCGGAAGTCCTCTGCGCTGTTCCAAGGCTACAAGAGTGAAACTAAAGTAATGCAACTAGGCACCCCACAAGGAGGAGTACTTAGTCCTACCTTGTTTAATGTTCTAATTAATGCTTTACTAAAACCAATCCCAACTAGTCCGGCAAATATCACTATCAGCTATGCAGATACAATACAATACAATACAATACAATACAATTTTATTTAGGTAAGGTACATACATACAATAAATATTTACAAGGATTGTTTAACTTATAGGTATAGCTAGTACATACAATGCCTAAAGCCACTATTACGCAAAGCGTTTCGGGCATGATAAACTTAAATGACAAGCTTAATACTAATTGAGCATAATGAGTAGAATGAAAACAAGAAATGAAAACATAGATGAAAAAGCAGCACAAATACAATTATGTCGACAAACAGCGCTCTTTAAAGAAAAAAAACAGACATTGGTTGACAATAGAAGGGTAAGGTAGGTTACAGGGAATTTATTAGGTATAGCTTCGCTTTTAACTTAAACTGGTTGAGAGAGGTACAGTCTTTAACATGGTTGGGAAGGTCATTCCACATTCTGGGCCCCTTGATTTGTAGAGCATTTCTAGTTTGATTAAGTCGTACTCTAGGAATATCAAAACTGTATTTATTTCTGGTGTGATGCTCATGGGTTCTGATACAACCTTCTATGAAGCTTTTGAGATCAGGATTGGCATTATAGTTTAGCGTTTTATATATGTATAATACACATGAGAGAATGTGCAGTGACTTAATGTCTAACATATTCAGAGATTTAAGTAGGGGTACCGAGTGATGTCTGGGGCCAGAATTGGATATTGTCCTAATAGCAGCTTTGTGTTGAGTAATTAGAGGACGTAAGTGATTTTGGGTAGTAGAGCCCCAAGCACAAATACCATAGTTGAGATATGGATAGATAAGGGAGTAATAGAGAGTCACCAGGGCAGGGCGTGGTACATAATATCTGATCTTAGAAAGAATGCCCACAGTTTTTGAAACTTTTTTTGATATGTTTAGAATGTGTCCCTGGAAATTAAGCTTGTGGTCAATGAGAATGCCAAGGAATTTGCCATCTAATTTGTTACAAATTTGGGTATTGTTTATTTTGAGATTTATTTGATTAGAGGATTTATTGCCAAACAGAATATAAAAGGTTTTGTCAATGTTAAGGGTGAGTTTGTTGGCAGTTAGCCACAGATGGACTTTATTTAGCTCAGTATTTACTGTGGCATTTAGAGCAAGGGGATCAGGACTGGAGTAAATGAAGGTTGTGTCGTCAGCAAATAGAATTGGTTTGAGGTGTTGGGAGGCATTTGGAAGGTCATTAATGTAGATGAGAAAGAGGAGAGGGCCAAGTATGCTGCCCTAGGGAACACCAATGTTGATGGGTAGGGTGGGAGAAATTGTGTTATTCACAGAAACATATTGGAGCCTGTCAGTAAGGTAGGATTTGAGGTATTGTAGGGAGTGTCCTCTGACTCCATAATGATGTAATTTAAGAAGAAGGTTTTGGTGGTTGACAGTGTCAAAAGCTTTACGCAGGTCCACAAACAACCCAACAGAGAACTCCTTTTTATCAAGAGCTGTATGAATCGAGTTAAGCATACTAATAAGTGCATCGTTAGTGCTTTTTTTGGGTCTGAAGCCATATTGGCAAGGGCTAAGTATATTGAGTTTGGCTAGATATGAGTAAAGCTGCTTATAGATTAGTTTTTCAAAAATTTTTGACAAGTTTGGCAGGATAGATATAGGTCTGTAGTTGTTAACATCTGTGAGATTACCACATTTGTGGACAGGCGTTACTCTCGCTTTTTTTAGAATATCTGGGAAGGTTTGGAGTTCAAGTGACTTGTTGAAGAGCAAAGCAATAGCAGGGGCTAAAGATCTGGAGGCTTTTTTGTAAATTAAAGTTGGTATCTCCTCAAGGGCACCAGACTTGGTTTTAAGGGAAAGAATTATCTCATTGACGTCAGTGGAATTAATAGGCTTTAGGTACAGAGACTGTGGATAGTTACCTGAAAGATAGTCATTAATGTCTGTACTGGAAGATGGAATATCATTTGCAAGGGATGAACCAATGGAAGAGAAGAACCTATTGAACTCAGTAGCAGAATCAGAGGCTGAAAGCTGACCATCGTTATTAGACAGGAGAGTCGGTTTGTTATTTAAAGACTTCTTTGATCCCAATATTTGAGAAATTGTTCTCCAAGTTTGTTTAATTTTGCTCTTTATGACAAGATGACATTCTTGTGCATACTAAAACCCACCGCGAAATGCAAACAGTCTTAAATTGTATACATACAGCTTGTGAGAGCCTTGGTCTTGTAATCAACGCTGCTAAAACTAAGGTATTTAACAGACAAATTGGCAACCGCAAAAGTGGACCACGAAAACTTAAGATAGACAACATACCAATAGACTATGTCTCTTCTTTCAAATACCTTGGTGTCTCTGTCCCTTGTACCTCAACTGCAGTCAATAAGTTACATCAACAATGTAGAGACAGACTCAAGGCTCTCAGAACTGTAGTGGGGTACAGCCCGAAATATGGTGTTAATATTAGAATAGCAAGAATGATGTATTTAGCGTATATAAGGTCTCTGATAGACTATCATGCACCAGCTTTGGTCCTTCAGAATGGCAAAAGTATTGATAGACTGGAAAAAATGCAAAATGAAGCACTCAGAATTATACTTGGCTGTCCTATAACTACCAAAGTTCTCAACATGCGGAAAGAATTAAATATACTTAGCATTAGAGATAGAATATTTGAAATTAAACTTATGATGGGACTAAAGCTGCTGCGTGATAACAAAAACAACATTGTGTCAGTTGCACTGTTAGAACACATACGAAATGGAACTAGCGAGTCTAAATGGATTCAAAGAACTGCCACTCATATTAAAATGATGGGACTGCACGATGTATATACAGATGAAAGAGTACAGCACTTCCTTCCACCCTGGCAGATAGTACCTTTTGACATCCTGACCCCTGCATACCCCACCAAGAAACTAATCACAAGCAACCCTCATGCTCAGCTAGCTTGCTGCTAAATTAAGCACCATAGAACACATTCACAATATACAAGCTGAAAACAACATTGCACAGACCATATACACTGACGGATCACTCAATACAGCTACAGGGAGGGCAGGAAGTGCTGTTATTGCTCATCAGCCCGATGGCAGCACAATTCAAAGAAATATCCAAATTAGTAACTGGGCGTCCACAATGCAAGCCGAATTGGTAGCGATACTGGTAGCACTCGAAATTATTGACAACACTGAAGTAGACAGCTTAATTATTTCTGACTCCCTTTCCTCACTACGAGCAATAAACAGTTTGCAATCAAGTAATAACGTGCTTGTCTTGGAAGCTAGACGTAGATATATAAGAATACTTAGTAAGAGGGTAAATATAAAAATGTTGTGTATTCCTTCTCACATTGGCATGCAGGAACATGACAAAATTGACGCCCTTGCTAAGGCTGCAGTAAATAAAGACAGTATTGAATGGAATCTTGAGTTATCAAATAGGTCCCTTAAAAGTGTCATTAGACGAGAACTCCTGGAGGGATTTGAAGAAAGTAGAACAGTGCAAACTGGAACTAGCAGGTCCATCGTTCATCACAATGAAATGTGTGAAGTAAAACATGTGTATGGGGCAAGTAACAAAGTCAGTAGACTAACAGATGTTGTCACAGCTCGTATAAGACTTGGCTACAAGTATCTCTGGCAGTTCGGCTTGTATAGGGATCTAGATGAAGTAAAGTGTAAAGTGTGTGGACATAGGCAGGGACACACACTCGAACACTATATCTTGGATTGTTGTAAAATTGAGCCTTTTAGAGATAAATCTAAGCTCACTCTGTATGATATGGCAACCTATCTTATTACCATGGATAAATTACCTGAAATCCTTGCACTGTACCCACATTTTGCTTCCAGTAGATGAACGACATATGAGATTCAGAAACAAGTAGTGTATTGTGAGGATTAATAATAAACAGAAGCTTCCCTATGACTCTGTAATATCCCCATTGGCCAAACTATTGTATTAACGACAAGACCTACCATTAATGTATGATGACTTACTGTAAATATGTAGCTCTTGTAATAGCACTTTCTCTGTAACTAGCTGACATTGTATCTATAAGGTGTGAAGGATTGAAGAAATTGTTTATGTAATAATCTAAGATGAGGTCTGATAAAGACCTTTTGTGCCCTCTGTAATGCTTTTGCGCTACCGCTCACAGGATGAGTATGGGGTGCACAATAAACTAGCCGCCTTCGGTGGCAACAATCAAATCAAACAAGCCGCACTAGCTATTAGTTCATATAAGCTGACAACTTACCCAAATAAACATTACTTCCTAATTATATATATATATATATATATATATATATATATATATATATATATATATATATATATATATATATATATATATATATATATATACATATATGTATATATATATATATATATATATATATATATATATATATATATATACATATATATATGCGAACAAGCCTGAATGGTCCCCAGGACTATATGCGACTGAAAACTCACACCCCAGAAGTGACTCGAACCCATACTCCCAGGAGCAACGCAACTGGTAACTACAGGGCGCCTTAATCCGCTTGACCATCACGGCCGGACAAAAGGAAGTGATAGCCGAAGCTATTTGAACCATTTCCCCGCTGGCAACTCGGATGGTAATCTTGGGCATAGCATTTCACCGAATCACCTCATTCTTTGGGGCACACGTGAGGAACACAAATGCGAACAAGCCTGAATGGTCCCCAGGCCTATATGCGACTGAAAACGCACACCCCAGAAGTGACTCAAACCCATACTCCCAGGAGCAACGCAACTGGTAACTACAGGGCGCCTTAATCCGCTTGACCATCACGGCCGGACAAAAGGAAGTGATAGCCGAAGCTATTTGAACCACTTCCCCGCTGGCAACTCGGATGGTAATCTTGGGCATAGCATTTCACCAAATCACCTCATTCTTTGGGGCACACGTGAGGAACACAAATGCGAACAAGCCTGAATGGTCCCCAGGACTATATGCGACTGAAAACTCACACCCCAGAAGTGACTCGAACCCATACTTCCAGGAGCAACGCAACTGGTAACTACAGGGCGCCTTAATCCGCTTGACCATCACGGCCGGACAAAAGGAAGTGATAGCCGAAGCTATATGAACCACTTCCCCGCCGGCAACTCGGATGGTAATCTTGGGCATAGCATTTCACCAAATCACCTCATTCTTTGGGGCACACGTGAGGAACACAAATGCGAACAAGCCTGAATGGTCCCCAGGACTATATGCGACTGAAAACTCAGTCGAGTTTTCAGTCGCATATAGTCCTGGGGACCATTCAGGCTTGTTCGCATTTGTGTTCCTCACGTGTGCCCCAAAGAATGAGGTGATTTGGTGAAATGCTATGCCCAAGATTACCATCCGAGTTGCCGGCGGGGAAGTGGTTCATATAGCTTCGGCTATCACTTCCTTTTGTCCGGCCGTGATGGTCAAGTGGATTAAGGCGCCCTGTAGTTACCAGTTGCGTTGCTCCTGGGAGTATAGGTTTGAGTCACTTCTGGGGTGTGAGTTTTCAGTCATATATATATATATATATATATATATATATATATATATATATATATATATATATATATATATATATATATATCGTACCTAGTAGCCAGAACGCACTTCTCAGCCTACTATGCAAGGCCCGATTTGCCTAATTAGCCAAGTTTTCATGAATTAATGTTTTTTTCGACTACCTAACCTACCTAACCTAACCTAACCTAACTTTTTCGGCTACCTAACCTAACCTAACGTATAAAGATAGGTTAGGTTAGGTTAGGTAGGGTTGGTTAGGTTCGGTCATATAGCTACGTTAATTTTAACTCCAATACAAAAAAATTGACCTCATACATAATGAAATAGGTAGCTTTATCATTTCATAAGAAAGAAATTAGAGAAAATATATTAATTCAGTAAAACTTGGCTTATTAGGCAAATCGGGCCTTGCATAGTTGGCTGAGAAGTACGTTCTAGCTACTAGGTACGACATATATATATATATATATATATATATATATATATATATATATATATATATATATATATATATATATATATATATATATATATATATATATATATATATATATATATATATATATATATATATATATATATATATATATATATATATATATATGAATTAATATATATATATATGTATATATATATATATATATATGTACACATATAATTATAATATACACACACACACTCATCCTAGCGCAGTAATTTATTGTGCAACCCATACCCATCCTGTTACCAATAGTTTGTGCAACCCATGCTCATCCTGTTACCTTTAGTTTATTGTGAAACCCATAGTTGACAGAACCATTATTATTATTCACTATGATGAAGTTGCACACTTAATGCCTGAATATTTATTTTGCTTGTATGTACTCGATATTTTTGTTCACTACCTTTTGTTCAAAATGGACTCGGTAAGAGATGCCGCAGTTTCGCATGATTACTAAATTGTCCTGGTTTCTAGGAACTGTGAGCATGGGTCTGAGGAAAAACTGTCCTTACTCTGAATACCGCAACGTCTGTGCTTATATGAATATATGTCACATACACATATTTTGTAGCACACATTTAATTTGTATCTAGTTCTTTATTGTTAACTTACATAATCAAAGAACCTTGCAACATCTACATTCAAGGAAGGATTCCAGAAGCAGTTAACAACTGCCTTTTCTTGTTTCTGGAATTCTTCTTTATGCTGTAGGTAAAGTAGTTAATAGAACTACTGTCTCCTGCTCCTGGGGTTGGTGGTTCGAGACTACTTGTGCCCAGGGTGAATGTGGAGGTCAGTAGTTCGACCTTCGAGGTGGACCTCGATATACACCTAACGAATAGACATGCACAAGCTGCCTGTCCTCAGTGTATATTTTACACACACACACACACACACACACACAGGGGGGCCTCGTAGCCTGGTGGATAGCGCGCAGGACTCGTAATTCTGTGGCGCGGGTTCGATTCCCGCACGAGGCAGAAACAAATGGGCAAAGTTTCTTTCACCCTAAGTGCCCCTGTTACCTAGCAGTAAATAGGTACCTGGGAGTTAGTCAGCTGTCACGGGCTGCTTCCTGGGGTGTGTGTGTGTGTGGTGTGGGAAAAAAAAAAAAGTAGTTAGTAAACAGTTGATTGACAGTTGAGAGGCGGGCCGAAAGAGCAAAGCTCAACCCCCGCAAAAACACAACTAGTAAACACACACACACACACACACACACACACACACACACACACACACACACACACACACACACACACACACACACACACACACACACACACACACACACACACACACACACACACGTGAGTGTGTGATTATGCGAGACTGGCTAACATCAGAACAGCCTTCAGGAACCTGTGTAAGGAATCATTCAGAACCGTCTATACCACATATGTAAGACCAATCCTGGAGTATGTGGCCCCAGCATGGAGTCCGTACCTTGTCAAACACAAGGCGAAGCTTGAAAAAGTTCAGAGATATGGCACTAGGCTAGTCCCAGAACTAAGAGGCATGAGCTACGAAGAAAGGCTGCGAGTAAAGCACCTCACGGCACTAGAAGGCAGAAGAGTATGGGAGACATGATCACTACCTACAAAATTCTCAGAGGAATTGACAAGGTAGATAAAGATAAACTGTTTAACACGGGTGGTACGCAAACAAGGGGACACAGGTGGAAACTGAGTACCCAAATGAGTCAGAGGGACGTTAGAAAGAACTTTTTCAGTGTCAAAATAGTTAACAGATGTAATGCATTAGGCAGTAATGTGGTGGAGGCTGACTCCATACACAGTTTCAAATGTAGATATGATAGAGCCCAGTAGGCTCAGGAATCTGTACATCAGTTGATTGACAGTTGAGAGGCGGGACCAAAGAGCCAGAGTTCAACCCCCCAAGCACAATTAGGTGAGTACACACACACACACACACACTCACTCTCTCCCTCTCATAAGGGAGGTGGTGGCCGAGTGGACAGCGCTCTGGACTCGTGGATCTAGGGAGTAAATGTTACTCCTACTGCTATGTAACAAGATTTTGTTGGTACATTTTCATGTAAATTCACAACTCTTCGCGCCGGAAACAAGTCATGAGAGAGCCACACAATAATTTTCGGATCTAACCTTCATTCTTTCTCAATGTGTTGTATACAATGAAATGATTATACATTGCTCTGTTGTGAACATTGTATACAGTACCTCAAGATATACATCCCACAACAGTTAACTAGCTCCCAGATACCTAATTAATTCCCTACTCTCTGTAAATGTTAATGTGATGTCACCGAGCAGTAAATAGGTACCTGGAAATTAGACAGCTGCTACGGGTTGCTTCCTGGTGTGTGTGTACTCACCTATTTGTACTCACCTATTTGTGCTGGCGGGGGTTGAGCTTTGGCTCTTTGGTCCCGCCTCTCAACTGTCAATCAACTGGTGTACAGATTCGTGAGCCTACTAGGCTCTATCACATCTACATTTAAAACTGTGTATGGAGTTAGCCTCCACCACATCACTGCCTAATGCATTCCATCCGTTAACTACTCTGACACTGAAAAAGTTCCTTTTAACGTCTCTGTGGCTCATGTGGGTACTCAGTTTCCACCTGTGTCCCCTTGTTCGCGTCCCACCAGTGTTGAATAGTTTATCCTTGTTTACCCGGTCGATTGTTTGTGTGTGTGTGCGTGTGTGTGTGTGTGTGTGTGTGTGTGTGTGTGTGTGTGTGTGTGTGTGTGTGTGTGTGTGTGTGTGTGTGTGTGTGTGTGTGTGTGTGTGTGTGTGTGTGTGTGTGTGTGTGTGTGTGTGTGTGTGTGTGTGTGTGTATACTCACCTAACTGTACTCACCTAATTGTGCTTGCGGGGGTTGAGCTCTGGCTCTTTGGTCCCGCCTCTCAACCGTCAATCAACTGGTGTACAGATTCCTGAGCCTATTGGGCTCTATCATATCTACATTTGAAACTGTGTATGGAGTCAGCCTCCACCACATCACTTCCTAATGCATTCCATTTACTAACTACTCTGACACTGAAAAAGTTCTTTCTAACGTCTCTGTGGCTCATTTGGGTACTCAGCTTCCACCTGTGTCCCCTTGTTCGCGTCCCACCAGTGTTGAATAGTTCATCCTTGTTTACCCGGTCGATTCCCCTGAGGATTTTGTAGGTTGTGATCATGTCCCCCCTTACTCCTCTGTCTTCCAGTGTCGTAAGGTGCATTTCCCGCAGCCTTTCCTCATAACTCATGCCTCTTAGTTCTGGGACTAGTCTAGTAGCATACCTTTGGACTTTTTCCAGCTTCGTCTTGTGCTTGACAAGGTACGGGCTCCATGCTGGGGCCGCATACTCCAGGATTGGTCTTACATATGTGGTGTACAAGATTCTGAATGATTCCTTACACAGGTTCCTGAACGCCGTTCTGATGTTAGCCAGCCTCGCATATGCCGCAGACGTTATTCTCTTTATGTGGGCTTCAGGAGACAGGTTTGGTGTGATATCAACTCCTAGATCTTTCTCTCTGTCTGTTTCATTAAGTACTTCATCTCCTATTCTGTATCCTGTGCCTGGCCTCCTGTTTCCACTGCCTAGTTTCATTACTTTGCATTTACTCGGGTTGAACTTCAACAGCCATTTGTTGGACCATTCACTCAGTCTATCCAGATCATCTTGTAGCCTCCTACTATCATCCTCTGTTTCAATCCTCCTCATAATTTTTGCATCGTCGGCAAACATTGAGAGGAACGAATCTATACCCTCTGGGAGATCATTTACATATACCAGAAACAGTATAGGTCCAAGGACTGACCCCTGCGGGACTCCACTTGTGACGTCTCGCCAATCTGAGACCTCACCCCTCACACAGACTCGTTGTCTCCTGTTGCTTAGGTACTCCTCTATCCACCGGAGTACCTTCCCTCTCACTCCAGCCTGCATCTCCAACTTTCGCACTAGCCTCTTGTGTGGCACTGTATCAAAGGGTTACTGACAATCCAAAAATATGCAGTCTGCCCACCCTTCTCTTTCTTGCCTTATTTTTGTTGCCTGGTCGTAGAATTCAAGTAACCCTGTGAGGCAGGACCTGCCATCCCTGAACCCATGTTGATGCTGTGTTACAAAGTTCCTTCGCTCCAGATGCTCCACTAGTTTTTTTCGCACAATCTTCTCCATCAGCTTGCATGGTATGCAGGTTAGGGACACTGGCCTGTAGTTCAGTGCCTCCTGTCTATCCCCTTTCTTGTATATCGGGACTACGTTAGCTGCTTTCCAAATATCTGGCAGTTCCCCTATTGCCAGTGATTTGTTATACACTATGGAGAGTGGTAGGCTCAGTTCTCTTGCTCCTTCCTTTAGAACCGAAGGGGAGATTCCATCTGGGCCTATAGCCTTCGTCACGTCCAACTCTAGTAAACACTTCCTTACTTCCCCACTGGTAATCTCAAACTCTTCCAGTGGTTCCTGGTTAGCTATTCCCTCACTTACCTCTGGAATTTCTCCTTGCTCTAAGGTGAAGACCTCCTGGAATTTCTTATTCAATTCCTCACACACTTCCTTGTCATTTGTAGTGAATCCTTCCGCCCCTATCCTTAATCTCATAACCTGTTCCTTTACTGTTGTTTTTCTCCTAATGTGGCTATGCAACAATTTAGGCTGAGTCTTTGCCTTGCTTGCGATGTCATTTTCGTATTGTCTTTCTGCCTCTCTTCTCATCCTGACATATTCATTCCTGGCATTCTGGTATCTTTCTCTGCTCTCCAGTGTCCTGTTATTCCTATAGTTTCTCCATGCCCTTTTACTTTGCTGCTTAGCTAGCCTACATCTCTGATTAAACCATGGGTTTCTCATCTTCATTTCTCTGTTTTCCTTTTGGACTGGGACAAACTTGTTTGCTGCGTCCTTGCACTTCTGCGTGATGTAATTCATCATATCTTGGGCCGTCTTTCCACTGAGCTCTGTTTCCCATGCTATATCTGTTAGGAATTTTCTTATCCCCTCATAGTTTCCCTTTCGGTATGCTAACCTTTTGGTTTCGGTATCCCTCCTCGAGTTCAATAACCCTTCTTCAATCAAGTACTCAAACACCAGTACACTGTGGTCGCTCATTCCTACTGGGTCCTCAAAACCGATTTCTCTTATGTCGGAGTCGTTCAGAGTGAAGACTAGGTCGAGTCTCGCTGGTTCGTCATTGCCTCTCATCCTTGTGGGTTCTCTGACATGCTGGGTTAAAAAGTTGCTTGTCACCACCTCCAATAGTTTGGCTCTCCACGTATCCTCGCCTCCGTGCGGTTCCTTGTTCTCCCAGTCAATCTTTCCGTGATTGAAGTCGCCCATGATGAGCAGGTGGGATCTATTTCTACAGGCAGCAGAGGCTGCCCTCTCAATTATAGTGTTAACTGCCTTGTTGTTGTTTTCATACTCTTGACTGGGTCTCCTGTCATTTGGTGGAAGGTTGTATATTACTGCTACTACTATTCTTGGTCCTCCCATTGTTATGGTGCCTGCTATGTAGTCTCTGAACTCCTCACAGCCCGGGATGGCCATCTCCTTAAAACTCCATTCCCTTCTCATGAGTAGGGCCACTCCGCCTCCTCCCCTACCTTCCCTTTCTTTCCTTATTACTGTATACTCCTGGGGAAACACGGCATTTGTTATGATTCCAGAGAGTTTTGTTTCAGTGAATCCGATTACATCTGGGTTAACTTCTTGTGCTCTTTCCCTTAGTTCACTTGTCTTGCTTGTGATCCCATCTATGTTCGAGTACATCACCCTGAAACTGACTCTCTTCTGCTTCTTTTCTGGGGGGGACCTTTGGGATCTGGGGTGAGTGGGAGCTGGGGGGACCTGGCACGGGGGGATTGGTGGAGGAGGGAGGGCTTGGGGTGGTGGGGGAGAGTACAGAGGGTGGATAAGAGGGGGAGGGTACAGGGGGTGGATAAGAGGGGGAGGGTACAGGGGGTGGATAAGAGGGGGAGGGTACAGGGGGTGGATAAGAGGGGGAGGGTACAGGGGGTGGATAAGAGAGGGAGGGTTGGGGAAACATGGGGGGAGGAGAGGCTGTGGGGGATAGGGGAGATGGGGGGGCTTGGGGGGAGAGAAAAGGGTGGAGGGCTTGGGGGGCGTGGGGGAAAAGGGAGGGCTGAGGTGGGTGAGGAAGAGGGGAGGGTTTAGGGGAGTGGGGGAGAGGGGAAGACTTAGGTGGGGTGGGGGAGAGTGGGGGGCTTAGGGGGGAGGGGGGGAAGGGAGGGCATGAGGGTGGGAGAGACGGGAAGGCATGTGGGAGAAGGGAGGGCATGGGGGATGGGGGAGAAGGGAGGTCCTGGGGAGAGGAGTGAGAAGGAGAAGGGGGGTTAGTGGGGGGAGGGGGGTGGGTGGGGGGAGGGTGCCCTAGGTGGATACTTAGTGGGGGGCTGACAGGGGATGGGGCAGGTTGGGTGTCTGTTGGGTAGAATGTGGGGGTGGTGCCCCAATCCCTATGGCAGTTGCACTGTTTGAGGAGGGTTCTCCACTTCCCTCTGGGATTGTAGGGTTCTGGGTTGTGGTACTCTGATTTCCTTCTCTCTCCCTGCGCTCCTTCCTCGCGTCTGCTGTCCGCATTTTCTCTTCCCTTGTCATATCCCTCTGCAGGAATATTTTCTTGAACTTCTCTACACCTTTTAGACAACACTTCCTTGCTAGCAGTTCCTCTTTCGCGATTTCGCTCATGAAAACCACCTTTATCATTCGGTCTCTGTCCTTGTTGTACTTTCCAAGCCTGAAAACCTTTTCAACATTTCGCTCAGCTCCCTC
>NC_091161.1:45737558-45777106 GCF_040958095.1 Procambarus clarkii
GATGAAGCATAATAAAGAACCCGAATATCAGGAGAAAAAATTATATTAAAAACTGTCCACATGATACATATATATAATCACGTTTTAAACATTTTAATTGTATTATTTGCATCTATATATAATTAGGAAGTAATGTTTATCTGGGTAAGTTGTCAGCTTTTATGAACTAATAGCTAGTGCGGCTTGTATATGGGTACATCCGGTCTCTTACCCTCGACTGCGGCGGTAACTTTATGGTCAGGAAGCCACAAATATTTACAGTTCAAGTTCAAGTATGTTTATTGAGACAAGAAAAAAATACATCTCAAAGGGATAGAGTAACTTAGGGGGTAATTTCTACCCCCTCTACTTCAAGTCCCTCAATGGGCGCACAAATTCAGTAAGTACAAATAGAAAATTAACATTACAAGAATCCCATTTAACATTGCAGGTTAATATAGTAAGTACAGCATCTAATTGTTACACTCTTGGGGCAAAATTTTTGTAGCTCCTAAGTATACTGTCTATCATATCATTATCACACATACAAACAATTTGATGTGGTACATTACTTATTTCCTTATTTCTATAGTTATCAATAAGTTGACACTCTAATACATAATGTTCTAAGGTGTGGACGTGCGGCATACTACATAATATACAATCCTTATCTTTTTCACTGACATCAACTCCGTATTGCCAGATATATTTGAATCCTAATCTTAATCTCATGAAAATTGAATCCTTCCAAGTTGACTTTCCTTTACCATAGGTGAAGGACGAGTTTGTATTTATTACTGAATAATTCTTAAGTGTGTTACTACTATCCACTATTGCCATTCTTTTTA
This sequence comes from Procambarus clarkii, assembly GCF_040958095.1. Lineage (NCBI taxonomy): Eukaryota > Metazoa > Arthropoda > Malacostraca > Decapoda > Cambaridae > Procambarus > Procambarus clarkii. The sequence goes on from NC_091161.1 coordinate 45,738,386, forward strand.
TCATTTCTTCATCTTCATCTTCATTTCCTCTTATTAATGTTATATATACATGTACACATAATCATACATACATGTACATCTATATACATATGCGGTAAATCCAGAGAAATGAAATATGGAATTTTCCGCATACAAATGATTATTGTTTTGTGATCGTCAATTGCATATATACATATACATACATATACATTCACATACATATTCAATCACCCACACAAATACACACATCAATAATCTTTGTATCACAAGTGATTCAACAAGAGGCTCACAAGTACAATACAATACAATACAATTTTATTTAGGTAAGGTACATACATACAATAAATATTTACAAGGATTGTTTAACTTATATGTATAGCTAGTACATACAATGCCTAAAGCCACTATTACGCAAAGCGTTTCGGGCATGATAAACTTAAATGACAAGCTTAATACTAATTGAGCATAATGAGTAGAATGAAAACAAGAAATGAAAACATAGATGAAAAGGCAGCACAAATACAATTATGTCGACAAACAGCGCTCTTTAAAGAAAAAAACAGACATTGGTTGACAATAGAAGGGTAAGGTAGGTTACAGGGAATTTATTAGGTATAGCTTCGCTTTTAACTTAAACTGGTTGAGAGAGGTACAGTCTTTAACATGGTTGGGAAGGTCATTCCACATTCTGGGCCCCTTGATTTGTAGAGCATTTCTAGTTTGATTAAGTCGTACTCTAGGAATATCAAAACTGTATTTATTTCTGGTGTGATGCTCATGGGTTCTGATACAACCTTCTATGAAGCTTTTGAGATCAGGATTGGCATTATAGTTTAGCGTTTTATATATGTATAATACACATGAGAGAATGTGCAGTGACTTAATGTCTAACATATTCAGAGATTTAAGTAGGGGTACCGAGTGGTGTCTGGGGCCAGAATTGGATTTGTCCTAATAGCAGCTTTGTGTTGAGTAATTAGAGGACGTAAGTGATTTTGGGTAGTAGAGCCCCAAGCACAAATACCATAGTTGAGATATGGATAGATAAGGGAGTAATAGAGAGTCACCAGGGCAGGGCGTGGTACATAATATCTGATCTTAGAAAGAATGCCCACAGTTTTTGAAACTTTTTTTGATATGTTTAGAATGTGTCCCTGGAAATTCAGCTTGTGGTCAATGAGAATGCCAAGGAATTTGCCATCTAATTTGTTACAAATTTGGGTATTGTTTATTTTGAGATTTATTTGATTAGAGGATTTATTGCCAAACAGAATATAAAAGGTTTTGTCAATGTTAAGGGTGAGTTTGTTGGCAGTTAGCCACAGATGGACTTTATTTAGCTCAGTATTTACTGTGGCATTTAGAGCAAGGGGATCAGGACTGGAGTAAATGAAGGTTGTGTCGTCAGCAAATAGAATTGGTTTGAGGTGTTGGGAGGCATTTGGAAGGTCATTAATGTAGATGAGAAAGAGGAGAGGGCCAAGTATGCTGCCCTGGGGAACACCAATGTTGATGGGTAGGGTGGGAGAAATTGTATTATTCACAGAAACATATTGGAGCCTGTCAGTAAGGTAGGATTTGAGGTATTGTAGGGAGTGTCCTCTGACTCCATAATGATGTAATTTAAGAAGAAGGTTTTGGTGGTCACTATACTAGGCACTTTACATCTATGGTGAGTCGTCCAATTACTAGTCTTGCTCTACACCCACCCAACTGGGTGGCAGCTTAACAGTCATGTGCTCTACACCCACCCAACTGGGCGGCAGCTTTACAGTCATGTGCTCCACACCCACCCAACTGGGTGTAACGGGGGGTGGTGGAAATAGCTCTATCTTGTCCATTATTCCACCCCCCAGTTAGCTAACGAGGCCGGGGGAAACAGCTCTCTCTAGTCCGTTATCCCGTCCCCAGTTAGCTAACTATTCTAGAGCACTCCCAGAGTTCCTAAGGCAGCCTCTCTCGTTCAACACCTTGTAACCTAGGTATTCGACTACCTAGGTGCTAAGACTACAAGGCGCCGTCACTTGATCAGCTACCCGAAACTCTAGAGAGAACTCTAGAATACAGAATCATAGCCACAAACGTATAAGAGAAAACGAGAGGAAAGAAATGAATAGTGAAGTAATTAGTGAGGGTTTGGGGTGAGAGGTAGGGAGGTGGGAGGAGCGAGGAGGGTCATTAGTTGAAAGTGAGAGTTTAGAGAGGGGTGGAGGGAGAGGTGTAGATAGGTAGGAGAAGAGTAGATAGGTAGAAGTAGAAGAGTAGATAGTAGAAGTAGAAGAGTAGATAGTAGAAGACGAAATGCTGCCACCATCCATTCATGTTCAATACATACAAGACAAGGAATGGAACTTGCCTGTATCACAAAATATTCTCAAAAGATGTTATCATGAGTTCATTATTAGTAGTTCCCATCTTTATCATGTACTCATTGTAAACCATGAAACCAGTAACCACAGAGGCTTTCTCACCTCAACTCAATTCTCTAGGGAACACAGTGAAAGACCATTTAAATAATAAATTCAACAATTATATTTTTCATGATAAGTATCATAACTTAAGCAATCCAATTAAAATGTTAACGATTAATATTCAAAGTGAGTCATCCTCCAAGAATCTGAGAACACTACAACTTGACTGCCCCTGATCATCACACAACACTTGTAAAACACGACCAAGTCACCTTAATGTTCACTCACCGAGGACTGAGTCTAAGTTGAATAGAGAGGGGGGGGGGGGTCTGTAGCTTGACAGAGACTGTCTCGCCCCTGCCGGCCGACAGCCTCCCTGCTAAGGACGTCTTCTCGGCTCTCCTGGCTCGTGTGCTGTTCTGTCTGTTAATGCTTTTTGCTCGATAGCTCTCCGAGTTTATATTGGGGAACCTAGTAGCTAACTCCGCCCACAAATAGATAGCCTCCGGCACTACCAAGCCACTCCTTAAACGTCGGCATGTTTGAAGGCTACCCGGCTCCAATTAAGAGCTTAGCGGAAGCAAGGTGAAATTCTCATGATCTGACCTCAGGTCACTTGAGGTCATTAACGCTTTGAGGTGTGAGATCTCAGGCAGACAACTGGCGCCTCTCAGATCCTTGTCTGTGACTCATGTACTCTATGTATGTATTAACCTAAACCAAACACTTTTACAGTGTTACATCTCCCCTTCTCCCCGAAATAAAGTTTTTGCAACACTGCTAAAGCAAGCTAGCTGTGTGCAACAACTTTATTAACGAAAAAAAAAATACATCCTAGCTAAACAAATATACATCATCCTACTCTAAAAAATGAAATATATAGACAGACGTCCATTGTCTCTGGCTGGGCGACGTCACTGCTTGGTCTTGTAGATAATCCTGTACCACATTTCTTCAACACAACTGCCTCCGTCGCTTCTCCGTCGTTAACACACAACAACCCTTGGTCAACCCGAAAGCCGTTACTACTTGAACTGCGCACAGGACCGTGGAATTCGGTTGTCCCAGCTGATCTGTAATTGGCCCTACGTCAGTCACCATGAGAGACGTATATTGGGGTTCTTCACAGCTATAGGGACTACAAGTTTCGAGACCTTCATATAGTTGCCAACAGTAGAAATCCCATCCTACTCTTCTTCCTCCCTGTTGCTCCAGCACGCCTCCTTCAGAGAGCTACTTCTGACAGCCACATCAAGTCTGCATGACACAGGAAGAATCACTCAACAGAGCTACCTGCTTGCAGGAGGGGCGGCCAGTTAAGGCAAACGATCCTGTCTTGCAATTACGCTCCATGCAATGATGCTGACACCAGCAAGGGACACGAGGCATCGTGTCTCACTCAGCTTGTCTTATGTTCTTCTTCTTCTTTCTTCTTTCTTCTTTCTTCTCTCTTCCTTCTTCTCTCTTCTTTCTTCTCTTCCTCCTCCCATGGGTCTTTGACAAGCGACCTGGGGTACATTGGGGTCCGTCCTGGGTAGACCGATGTTGGTGGGACAGACTGGAGTCGTTGTTGCTCCTCTTCCATCTTTACTGGGTCGTCTGGGGTTGTCTGCAGAACGACCTGGGGTCCACTGGGGGTCCGTTAGTCTTGGGGTCCACTGGGGTCCGTCCGTCCTGGGGTCCACTGGGTAGACCAATGTTGACCGACCGAGAGGGCTGCATCTTGGGGTCCCCTGGGGTGTTGATGGTGGTGGAGCCATGACCTCCAGGTAGTGGGCTGGTCGTGGTGGTGGTGATAAACGCCCCTGAGTGTGGTACACAGCAGCCGTCTCTCTCTTCTGCATATGCGTCGCGCCTCTCCTCTGGCTCCCACCTGTGGATGAACATAAAGGCGACAATACCCGTGTTCCATCTTGTTGTGTGACCCTGTAGTTTGTATAGGGTTCACACAGTCCAATTATAAGCTCTCCTCCTGGCAACAACTACACTTAAATTTTAATAATCCAATTAACTCTGAATGATATTGACTTGGTGGAACATAAAACAGTAACAGAGTAAAGTTAGAGAAGAGAGAATAAGGTCATCACTACTTTTAACTTGTCACAAAAAAAAAAAATCAACACTAATAGACAAAACACTAGCCTAAACTTAACTGTACCGTTCCTAATCTTAAGTACATAATTAACCATTACTCCCACCCTTAACCTACAGCCACCTACGTGACCCAGAGTGTTTCCCTAGCATCTCCGCCGGTCAACAACTCCAAACTGTTGCCACCCCTGTGACCAGACTATCTAACGTCGAGCGTCCCCAACGTGAAGTCTACTGACATACTAAGCCTCCCCCTAGCATGCTGTACAATACCAGTACACCTCAGGTTATTGCGTTCAAAAGGAGTAAAACAGTCGATCGCAATAATCTGAGCAGAACCACTACTTAAAAACTACACCTGCCACTCCCCACTGACCTGGAGACCAGCGGTGGCTGGGTGTCCCCCTGGGACATGCGAGGTCACCTGTCACACTCAGCTGACCTGCACTATCCACCAACCGCTAGGTTCCCAAATCGCCAAATCTTATCACTAACATTAATCACTACACACGCAAGTTCTGGTGAACATTCCCTGAACTACACAAAACTCACAAAATCACTAAACACAACACCAGAGAATCACCATCTCCTAACCTGGAAAAAGCTCGCTAAATCGCGAATAATAAACACCTGTCAAGATCTCCCTGATAGCGCCTGAGCGGCAAAAAGACACGTGGGACTGAACAATGTTAAAAGAACACCAACTACCTACAACATTGTTCAACACCGCTGCCATCATTGTAACGGGGGGTGGGGGAAATAGCTCTATCTGGTCCATTATTCCACCCCCCAGTTAACTAACGAGGCCGGGGGAAACAGCTCTCTCTAGTCCGTTATCCCGTCCCCAGTTAGCTAACTATTCTAGAGCACTCCCAGAGCTCCTAAGGCAACCTCTCTCGTTCAACACCTTGTAACCTAGGTATTTGACTACCTAGGTGCTAAGACTACAAGGCGCCGTCACTTGATCAGTTACCCGAAACTCTAGAGAGAACTCTAGAATACATTATCATTGCCACAAACGTATAAGTGAAAACGAAAGGAAAGAAATGAATAGTGAAGTAATTAGTGAGGGTTTGGGGTGAGAGGTAGGGAGGTGGGAGGAGCGAGGAGGGTCATTAGTTGAAAGTGAGAGTTTAGAGAAGGGTGGAGGGAGAGGAGTAGATAGGTAGAAGGCGAAGAGTAGATAGTAGAAGTAGAAGAGTAGATAGTAGAAGACGAAATGCTGCCACCATCCATTCATGTTCAATACATACAAGACAAGGAATGGAACTTGCCTGTATCACAAAATATTCTCAAAAGATGTTATCATGAGTTCATTATTAGTAGTTCCCATCTTTATCATGTACTCATTGTAAACCATGAAACCAGTAACCACAGAGGCTTTCTCACCTCAACTCAATTCTCTAGGGAACACAGTGAAAGACCATTTAAATAATAAATTCAACAATTATATTTTTCATGATAAGTATCATAACTTAAGCAATCCAATTAAAATGTTAACGATTAATATTCAAAGTGAGTCATCCTCCAAGAATCTGAGAACACTACAACTTGACTGCCCCTGATCATCACACAACACTTGTAAAACACGACCAAGTCACCTTAATGTTCACTCACCGAGGACTGAGTCTAAGTTGAATAGAGAGGGGGGGGGGGTCTGTAGCTTGACAGAGACTGTCTCGCCCCTGCCGGCCGACAGCCTCCCTGCTAAGGACGTCTTCTCGGCTCTCCTGGCTCGTGTGCTGTTCTGTCTGTTAATGCTTTTTGCTCGATAGCTCTCCGAGTTTATATTGGGGAACCTAGTAGCTAACTCCGCCCACAAATAGATAGCCTCCGGCACTACCAAGCCACTCCTTAAACGTCGGCATGTTTGAAGGCTACCCGGCTCCAATTAAGAGCTTAGCGGAAGCAAGGTGAAATTCTCATGATCTGACCTCAGGTCACTTGAGGTCATTAACGCTTTGAGGTGTGAGATCTCAGGCAGACAACTGGCGCCTCTCAGATCCTTGTCTGTGACTCATGTACTCTATGTATGTATTAACCTAAACCAAACACTTTTACAGTGTTACATGGGCGGCAGCTTTACAGTCATGTGCTCCACACCCACCCAACTGGGCGGCAGCTTAACAGTCATGTGCTCCACACCCACCCAACTGGGCGGCAGCTTAACAGTCATGTGCTCCACACCCACCCAACTGGGCGGCAGCTTAACAGTCATGTGCTCTACACCCACCCAACTGGGCGGCAGCTTTACAATCATTTGCATGAATTACTTACAGTAAGCAAATTTTAGATACTTCGAGATTTCGGGCAGCACATCATTATAAATGAAGTACTTACACTTTTCTTGGACACCAATGATGGTGTTATCTCTGAATTCCGCGATTTTGTTTAAATTCCAGTACTGTATATAATGACGCAAAGTATGCGAATAGTTCTGCAATAGTGATCCTATCCTGCGTCATAATTTACATACATATCTACTTCTGTTTTGTGTATTAAATTTACTACATTTTTATGTTAATTTATTTCTGTAAATGATGATGATGATAAATTTCAATAAATGTAAGTAAGAACATAAGAACGGAAACTGGTCGCGTAAATGGAAATGGTTGGGTACATTTCCTTTCACCTACCTAATGCGAATATTCATGTGTCCGGACACTGGCGATGGTGTGGTATTGCCTATTTATTTGACCATATCTTTGCTTTCATTTAAGATATGTTTTCCTTGAAATGTATTTACATTATCGTCTACATCTGTCTTTATTCTGAAATAAAAACCTTTGACGTTACTTTGCATATATGTACATTAATTATAAAATTGATTGGCTTGTGTGCAGGCCTTTACACTCCCTGAGCGAGCCATCAAGTAACTATAAAAAGGCATATATCTTCACTTTCACTTCAGTTATATTTATACCAAAGTATTAACATGCAGCTTATATGTCTTTCTGATGACATAAAAAACTTCGTTTTTTACAATATCTAGATTCAATTAACATTGATCTTCAAAAGGTCATAGTTCCCATCGAAAGGGAGAGCGTCGGCCAAGAAGCCTTGTTTAAAATATGAATATTTTTCCTCTCTAATAAGGTATAATCTCTGTGATGCATTAACACAAACTATTTTATATCTGCCTTTCTGATAACATATACAAATATAATCTTTATTTGTGAATATTTGTTAATTAAGCAATATATCAGAGAGCGTGTAGGGTTCGGTGTTCTATGAACGAAATGGACATGAGTAGTTTAAATAGCGAACGCATACCAACGAATAACGCTAGTATCTATATAACAAATTTATTGTCATGTGGAATTGATTTAACTTCCAGACACTTTTTTGTAATAAATATTAAATATTTTGTGGCTGTTTATGAAATATATTATTATAAATACACATTCTACTTGTTAATATTTCCAATTAAATTTGCGACAATTTGAGCCATGAAATACGACGACTGGATCACTGTGTACAGGAGGCTGATATGGCAGCAAACACTCTCCAGGCGACCATATATCTTGAATAAGTCGCTCCACAAAATTGTCGCTTGGACCGTCGACTTCCTATGGCGTCACCTCTCACATATTTACGTCTCATTTCGTTATGAAATTAGATTATTTCAGAGTAAAAATAGGTTTGATCATGTTCTACGTGTAGCACCAACATTATAGTATGTAAATATACCATATTTCTTCATTACTTACGTAATGCTAGGACGATTTGTGTAGTTTTGGGCCGATTTGGGTAATTCTATGGACCGGTCCGTGTAATTACCAAAAACTAACACAAGCTACACAAGCCTCAGAAAGCTTCCTGGCAATACGTTAGTATACTGAATAAATATGATATATTTACTCATTACAATGTTGGTGCTGAACATACAACATGAAAAAACATAATTTTAATCTGAAAAAGTATCTTTTTATAAATAAATTAGACGAAAATAAAGAGCAGGTGACGCCAAATCAAGTCGACGATCCAAGCGTCAATGTTGTGGAGCGACTTATCCAAGACAGATTGTTGCCTGGAGAGTGTTTGCTGGCATATCAGCCTCTTGTACACACGTCGTCACAAATTAAAATAATGGTATAAACTACAATAATGCATAGTTACAATAATATTTAGCATAAATAGCCAGAAAATATTGAAATTGTATTGAAAAATAGGTTTCTGGAAGTGAAATTAACTCCATGGGACAATAGTTTTGTTATATAGATGCTGATGATTATTCGCTGGTATGCATTCGCTATACATGGACTCGCTCTGGGTGTGTGTGTAGTGTGATATACAAAAAAAAAAAAATAAAATAAAATAAAATAAAATGTTTATTTAGGTAAGGTACATACAATAAATTTTTACAAAGATTGGTTGACTTATAGGTAGAGCTAGTACATACAATGCCTAAAGCCACTATTACGCAAAGCGTTTCGGGCATGATAAACTTAAATGACAAGCTTAATACTAATTGAGCATAATGAGTAGAATGAAAACATAGATGAAAAAGCAGCACAAATACAATTATGTCGACGAACAGCGCTCTTTAAAAAAAACAGACATTGGTTGACAATAGAAGGGTAAGGTAGGTTACAGGGAATTTATTAGGTATAGCTTCGTTTTTAACTTAAACTGGTTGAGAGAGGTACAGTCTTTAACATGGTTGGGAAGGTCATTCCACATTCTGGGCCCCTTGATTTGTAGAGCATTTCTAGTTTGATTAAGTCGTACTCTAGGAATATCAAAACTGTATTTATTTCTGGTGTGGTGCTCATGGGTTCTGTTACATCCTTCTATGAAGCTTTTGAGATCAGGATTGGCATTATAGTTTAGCGTTTTATATATGTATAATACACATGAGAGAATGTGCAGTGACTTAATGTCTAACATATTCAGAGATTTGAGTAGGGGTACCGAGTGATGCCTGGGGCCAGAGTTGGATATTGTCCTAATAGCAGCTTTATGTTGAGTAATTAGAGGACGTAAGTGATTTTGGGTAGTAGAGCCCCAAGCACAAATACCATAGTTGAGATATGGATAGATAAGGGAGTAATAGAGAGTCACCAGGGCAAGGCGTGGTACATAATATCTGATCTTAGAAAGAATGCCCACAGTTTTTGAAACTTTTTTTGATATATTTAGAATGTGTCCCTGGAAATTCAGCTTGTGGTCAATGAGAATGCCAAGGAATTTGCCATCTAATTTGTTACAAATTTGGGTATTGTTTATTTTGAGATTTATTTGATTAGAGGATTTATTGCCAAACAGAATATAGAAAGTTTTGTCAATGTTAAGGGTGAGTTTGTTGGCAGTTAGCCAAAGATGGACTTTATTTAGCTCAGTATTTACTGTCGCATTTAGAGCAAGGGGGTCAGGACTGGAGTAAATGAAGGTTGTGTCGTCAGCAAATAGAATTGGTTTGAGGTGTTGGGAGGCATTTGGAAGGTCATTAATGTAGATGAGAAAGAGGAGAGGGCCAAGTATGCTGCCCTGAGGAACACCAATGTTGATGGGTAGGGTGGGAGAAATTGTATTATTCACAGAAACATATTGGAGCCTGTCAGTAAGGTAGGATTTGAGGTATTGTAGGGAGTGTCCTCTGACTCCATAATGATGTAATTTAAGAAGAAGGTTTTGGTGTTTGACAGTATCAAAAGCTTTACGCAGATCCACAAATAACCCAACAGGGAACTCATTTTTATCAAGAGCTGTATGAATCGAGTTAAGCATACTAATAAGTGCATCGTTAGTGCTTTTTTCGGGTCTGAAGCCATATTGGCAAGGGCTAAGTATATTGAGTTTGGCTAGATATGAGTAAAGCTGCTTATAGATTAGTTTTTCAAAATTTTTTGACAAGTTTGGCAGGATTGATATAGGTCTGTAGTTGTTAACATCATACATTCAATAACATCATTATAGGGGGTAAATATGTCATATATCTTCATTACTTGTGTAATGCTAGAAGGCCGGAGTAGCACTAGGTAACTATGGATATAGCTTTGGGAAAATACATGGACCCGCTCTGGGTGTGTGGAGAGCTACACACCAGCAAATCAATTGTCTAATTAACATGCATATATATGCTAATTAACCTTCAAGATTTATATGTCAGAAGAAAGGCAGAGTAGTAGACATTACTTTAACTACATTTCAAGTAATATATATAATTTATGTTAAAGGCATTATATTTTTAAATAATACTATATAATCGCCGGTATCCGGACACATGAACACTACATTCAATGCCATCATTATAGTCGGTAAATATGTCATATTTCATCAATACTTGTGAAATGCAAGGAGGTTTTATCTTTTTTAAAGATTAATATTTCAACTTTAAATATCTTTTCAAATATTTGTAATTAAAGTATATATTCTGAAAATAATCATGTATTTTATTTACCCCAAAGTAGAGCACGAATATCATAGTGTCATATCCTGTGATTAGTAATTTATTTTGCACCCCATACTCATTCCTTGAAGATTATTTACATTCACTCCTCGCTTGATAAATTCAAGATCTTTTGAGTACATGAAAATATGTTTTAGAATTATAGTATTCAAATGGAATTAGTAGCGTATAGCTAGCTCTAAGCAGAACTACAATACTGTACCAGTAACCAGTAAAACATTTTAATTAACATTTCAGATCAGGTAAGAATTGAGACCACAAAAATCCAGTAGCATTTCTATCACATTCGTCTATAGTTGAACCATTAAGAATGTCTCTTAAATGTTACCCAAGCACACATGTTTGTGGAGACTAAAGTTATTATCAATAGAAAGCAACAAGGCCAGATGGGTTAATTTCACCATATATGACAGAGGACTTTCTAAGTGAGCAGAAAGGCATCAGATTAGTGATGTGAAAGGAATTAGATTCTCTGAATCTTTATCCTGGGAATGTGTGTGTGTAATACTAGATAAGAGAGAAAATTAGGTCTGGAGTTAGTACATTAGACAGCAGAGGGTTAGAAAGGCGGAATCCAAGAGCTAACAGCTTTAGCCTATGGATACAAATAGCAAATACACAAACAATTCATTTCATGAGGATCCCGGGGATCCTGTAAATTACTATCCTCCCTTCTCATCCAATATTGTTCTTCCGAAGAAATTGCTATCTATTTGTTTGTGTTATATACAAGAAGGTACATTGGATTTGTCAGAGTACATAACAGTGGTGTTCTTACAATTATTGTAAAGCCACATAGTTTTGGGCAAGTGCTTAATCTATCAGGGGGGGGGGGGCCGTCTGGCGCCCCCCTTTCCCGGCAATTAAATGTTAACCACATAGAATGTTACAGTATTACACTGTCATTTTACCCAAGGTAGCACTTTTACTAATGTAAAATGTAATAGCCCCATTGTTAGACTTATTCTCTGGAAGTTACACATTATTACATTTACCCTTGTTACACTTACTAAGTTTAATATACAAGGTTATTCTCAGGATGTTAACCTTCAAGCCATGTTAATCAAACCAGTACAGTGCATTGTTAACTTACAGCGTTAATGTAAATAAGTTGTAGCGAGTAGATTATCCCAATAATATACTCGCTCCAAATATAGTGTTAATATTCCTGTCAACCTTTGGAAATGAATGAGGTGAGGCGTTGCCCGGGCAACACGGTGAGGTGTTGCCCGAGCAATATAAGCAGCAAGAATAGCAAACCTTAACCAGAGTCTACTTTCAAGTGTGGTCTAGAGCAGACACTTGCGAGATACTGTACCGACGCTCAGTGCGCTCAACTCACACCAAAGTATCACCGGTGTACTTCTGTATATTCGACCAAATATATATATAGTATCTTAGTGTCTGTGTTTATTTGTCACCATACTTTACGTAACAATAGAACCGTTACATTGGTGACCCCAGAGAGTTTCGACGATACCCAGCCACGATGGACTACAACATGGACTCTCACTGGACCTCCACTGCTGCTGCTTGCTGTGGACCGCAGCCACCTGTCATGGAACGTTGCCAACACCCTTGCCACAGCTATGATTTTCATCGCGATCGTCTCTGCATTTTCATCTACTACGGCTTGCTGCTCCACGATCACTACTCACTCATCTGGCAGCTTCATCAGTAACTACATAATGTGTGATCTACAGCCTGTCCTGCCGACTCTCCGTCGCTGCCAGGGCACTGCTTGTTCTACAGGGGCGCCCACGAAAGCTGCTCTTTCGTCAGATTCATCTACACGTTCACTGCATTCTGATACTCTGCCGACTCAAGCACTTTGCGCAGTACAAGACTTACAGCTTGCGTTTCCGACTCTTCGTCGCCTCCAGGACAATTCAGCTCTAGCAGTGATTACCTCGTTGTCCTAACTACGTGCCTACATTACCTCCTAATGTCCTGGTGCCCGAGCCCATCCGCCCCGGATCTAAATGCTCCACCAGCGACCCAAGGACGCATCACTTATGCACATTCTTCTTTCCTGCTACACCGAGCTTGTCCACACACTGCCTACATCTTTTGGTACCAGACTACAATTTCCACAGTCAACAATGTAGTACTCGGCGTGTACAAGTCCTAATCAACCCAAGACGCTACAGCTTCGACACAGAGCAGACAGCAGACTACGACCGCATCGAGCCGCCACGCTCTCGCTCCCCGAGTTTAGACACTCACAATTCTCAATAGAGCCGCCACGCTCTCCCACATAGAGCTCCACGACTCCGGCCTCACTCAGCTCTCTGCTCTGCTCCAGGCTTCGTCTCAAACGTCTGCGACACTGCTAAATCCAGAGACACATCCGCCGACTACGCAGTTCACTTTTCGACCACAGTTACCAGCAGCACCGCCACCTACGACAACGGACGATCCTGTACGACCTCCCACCCTACAACCCCAGTTACCAGCCGCACAACAACCTGATCCTACGACGACGGACGATCCTGTGCGACCTCCCACCCTACGACCCCATTTAGATGACATCAGCGAAGAGGAGGAAGTTAACTTTGATGGTTATGTAACGCGAGCAGGGCGTACAATTCACCGACCAGCTAAGTTCCTTGATCAAGTATTTTTCCTTTCATCCCCTGGGAGGGGGAGTTCTGTAGCGAGTAGATTATCCCAATAATATACTCGCTCCAAATATAGTGTTAATATTCCTGTCAACCTTTGGAGATGAATGAGGTGAGGCGTTGCCCGGGCAACACGGTGAGGTGTTGCCCGAGCAATATAAGCAGCAAGAATAGCAAACATTAACCAGAGTCTACTTTCAAGTGTGGTCTAGAGCAGACACTTGCGAGATACTGTACCGACGCTCAGTGCGCTCAACTCACACCAAAGTATCACCGGCGTACTTCTGTATTCGACCAAATATATATATAGTATCTTAGTGTCTGTGTTTATTTGTCACCATACTTTACGTAACAATAGAACCGTTACAAAGTTATTTTACGCATGATAAAAGTTTTACCAATGGTTGTTGACCAGACCACACACTAGAAGGTGGAGAGAGGGATACAAGACACTCCGTACATTGACAACATCGCACTAATATTTTTACCACTTTTTTTTTTTTTTTTTTTTTTTTTGAGATATATACAAGAGTTGTTACATTCTTGTACAGCCACTAGTACGCGTAGCGTTTCGGGCAAGTCCTTAATCCTATGGTCCCTGGAATACAATCCCCGCCGCGAAGAATCGTTTTTTCATCCAAGTACACATTTTACTGTTGCGTTAAACAGAGGCTACAGTTAAGGAATTGCGCCCAGTAAATCCTCCCCGGCCAGGATACGAACCCATGACATAGCGCTCGCGGAACGCCAGGCGAGTGTCTTACCACTGCACCACGGAGACACCAGCTTTCGACGTTTCGCATATGTGTACGTGTTCCATATTAAAACGACAATATAATGCTATTAACAATTAAAATCTTTTATTTAACAGGCATATAGTTATTAAATGAAGTTTAGTGATGTAATAGACATAATCCGGAGTTGGTAAGGACGCCGCCCGCCAGCGTAAACACAACACACCCGAATGCCCACAAACACGATACAACGCACAAAACACAACACTTCTGTCAGTTTTTGGATAAACTTCTTTTATATTTATTATGTGAGAGTTATACATGTATAAAATGATAACTATTATAGGTTAGCGCCTAATAATTAATATTAATCAATAAAAAAGAAGTCAGAATAAAGCCACACGCCTGTCTGTACATGTCTTTTGTGTAAAAGTATTTTGGGCGCTCATGCACTTGTGCGCTAGCTGGCGTTCACAACTGTTCTCACCTACAAGCATTAGAATTAAACAAACGAATTTATTTTTTCATTTATATACAAGAAGAGAAGGCTACCCTTGAGTCTGTAATATTCATCTGATCACTGGTCTCCCAATTGGTCCTCATTGCTTTATCTTGCTATTATTGAATGTCAATAACCGTATTATGCAATTTCAATTACAACTATTTCTTTCTTTATTATGCACCCCATACCCATCCCGTGGGCGGTGGTGTAAAGGATTACAGAGGCACATAATCGGTTCAGGAACTGAACCCTCTAGTTCGTTTAGCTAAGCAAATAACAATGTTTGACGCAAGTTACAAAATTATTAATGTTGTATACACATGTACACATACTCATACATACATGTACATATATATATATATATATATATATATATATATATATATATATATATATATATATATATATATATATATATATATATATATATATATATATATATATATATATATACATATATACATATATACATATACATATATACATATACATATATACATACACATACATATTTAATCACCTACACAAATACACACATCAATAATCTTTGTGTCACAGGTGATCAACAAGAGGCTCACAACAGTCACTATAAAAGGCACTTTACATCTATAGTGAGTCACACAGTTACTAGTCTTGCTGCACACTCACCCAACTGGGCGGCAGCTTTACAGTCATGTGCTCCACACCCACCCAACCGGGCGGCAGCTTTACAGTCATGTGAATGCAATACCTACAGTAAGCAAATTTTGGATACTTCGCTAAGATTTCGGGCAGCACATCATTATGAATGAAGTATAATAATAATAATAATTTTTATTTAGGTAAAGGTACATACATAAAGAGATTTTACAAAGTTTGTTGGCTTTATAGATAGAGCTAGTACATACAATGCCTAAAGCCACTATTACGCTAAAGCGTTTCGGGCAGGAAAAAACACTAATGACTAAAGCTTAAAACTAATGGGTAAAAAGAATAAAATGTGTTGAGTACAAATAAAAATAGAGGTAAAAGAGGGGGGAACATTGTTGAAAAAGCAGCACAAATACAATTACAAATTATTACAGAAAATTACATTCAAACAGCGTTGATTTGAAAAACAAAAACAAAAACAAAAAACATACATGTGTTGACAACAGAGGGGCAAGGTAGGTTACAGGGAATTTATTAGGTATAGCTTCGTTTTTAACTTAAACTGGTTGAGAGAGGTACAGTCTTTAGCATGGTTGGGAAGGTCATTCCACATTCTGGGCCCCTTGATTTGTAGAGCATTTCTGGTTTGATTAAGTCGTACTCTAGGAATATCAAAACTGTATTTATTTCTGGTGTGGTGCTCATGGGTTCTGTTACAACCTTCTATGAAGCTTTTGAGATCAGGATTGGCATTATAGTTTAGCGTTTTATATATGTATAATACACATGAGAGAATGTGCAGTGACTTAATTTCTAACATATTCAGAGATTTGAGTAGGGGTACCGAGTGATGTCTGGGGCCAGAATTGGATATTGTCCCAATAGCAGCTTTGTGTTGAGTAATTAGAGGACGTAAGTGATTTTGGGTAGTAGAGCCCCAAGCACAAATACCATAGTTGAGATATGGATAGATAAGGGAGTAATAGAGAGTCACCAGGGCAGGGCGTGGTACATAATATCTGATCTTAGAAAGAATGCCCACAGTTTTTGAAACTTTTTTTGATATGTTTAGAATGTGTCCCTGGAAATTCAGCTTGTGGTCAATGAGAATGCCAAGGAATTTGCCATCTAATTTGTTACAAATTTGGGTATTGTTTATTTTGAGATTTATTTGATTAGAGGATTTATTGCCAAACAGAATATAGAAAGTTTTGTCAATGTTAAGGGTGAGTTTGTTGGCAGTTAGCCACATATGGACTTTATTTAGCTCAGTATTTACTGTAGCAAGGGGATCAGGACTGGAGTAAATGATGGTTGTGTCGTCAGCAAATAGAATTGGTTTGAGGTGTTGGGAGGCATTTGGAAGGTCATTAATGTAGATGAGAAAGAGGAGAGGGCCAAGTATGCTGCCCTGGGGAACACCAATGTTGATGGGTAGGGTGGGAGAAATTGTATTATTCACAGAAACACATTGGAGCCTGTCAGTAAGGTAGGATTTGAGGTATTGTAGGGAGTGTCCTCTGACACCATAATGATGTAATTTAAGAAGAAGGTTTTGGTGGTTGACAGTATCGAAAGCTTTACGCAGGTCCACAAATAACCCAACAGGGAACTCATTTTTATCAAGAGCTGTATGAATCGAGTTAAGAATACTAATAAGTGCTACCGTTAGTGCTTTTTTTGGGCCTGAAGCCATATTGGCAAGGGCTAAGTATATTGAGTTTGGCTAGATATGAGTAAAGCTGCTTATAGATTAGTTTTTCAAAATTTTTTGACAAGTTTGGCAGGATTGATATAGGTCTGTAGTTGTTAACATCTGTGAGATCACCACATTTGTGGAAAGGCGTTACTCTCGCTTTTTTTAGAATATCTGGAAAGGTTTGGAGTTCAAGTGACTTGTTGAAGAGCAAAGCAATAGCAGGGGCTAAAGATCTGGAGGCTTTTTTGTAGATTAAAGTTGGTATCTCCTCAAGGGCACCAGACTTGGTTTTAAGGGAAAGGATTATCTCATTGACGTCAGTGGAATTAATAGGCTTTAGGTATAGAGACTGGGGATAGTTCCCTGTAAGATAGTCCTTAATGTCAGTACTGGAAGATGGAATATCATTAGCAAGAGATGAACAAATGGAAGAGAAGAACCTATTGAACTCAATAGCAGAATCAGAGGCTGAAAGCTGACCATCGTTATTAGACAGGAGAGTCGGTTTGTTATTTAAAGACTTCTTTGATCCCAATATTTGTGAAATTGTTCTCCAAGTTTGTTTAATGTTGCTCTTTATTTGGGTAAATTTATCTTCATAGTATTTAGTTTTGGCTCGTCTAATTATCTTAGATAGCAATAATGAGTAATTCTTTGAGAATTCTTTGGAGACATTTCCTAACCAATACTTCTTCTCAAGGTCATGTTTTTTATTAATAGATTTAAGTATTCCCTTTGTAAGCCAGGGATTGTTAAGCCTTTTGGTTGTGACTTGTTTTGTAAGCATAGGACAGTGGGTATTATAAAGGCTAAGAGTTTTTTGAAGAAAAGATTGAACTGCTAGGTTGATGTCCTCTATGTTACCTAACTCGGACTCTCAGTTGACATTATCAGTAGCAGTTATAAAATTGTCTATAGCAGTTTCATTGTGTAGTCTAAAACGTATCTCTCTTGACTCAAGAGGTGGTTTGCTAATGTTAGTTAAGAGAAATGTAGGGTAATGGTCTGTAGTGCTATCGGTGATTATACTTGAAGTAAGTGGAGAGGTTATGTTTGTCCAGATGTGATCTAGAGTCGTGGCAGTGCTATCAGTGATTCTAGTAGGTCTAGTGATTAAGGGTATGAGGAAGCAGGAATTCATACAGTTGAGGAAGCTAACAGCAGTAGGGTGTTCTGGCTCGCAGAGGTCAATATTAAAGTCCCCTGCGATAATTAGGTGGTTTTTGTTCAGTCTGTTATTAAGTATTAGATTTCTAAGGTTTGAGTTGAATTCGGACACATCAGTGATAGGAATTCTATAAACTGCACCCACAGACAGGATAGACTCGGCACCCTTGACTCTGAAGCTGGCGAAGATATACTCCCCATAGCAGTCTCTAGTTCTAATTTCTTTTAAGCATGTTAGTTCTTGGTGGTAGTAAAGAGCAGTGCCACCACCTCTCTGAAGTTGACGACAGTTGTGGATTGCTGAGTAGTTAGGCATGTTAAAGAGTTGAGTAGTATCCTCTTTCAACCATGTTTCAGTAAGTATAATAAAAAAGAATTTGTTGTCAATAGCTTCAATCAAGGCACTAACATCATCGAAGTGTTTACCTAGGGATCTAACGTTCAAATTGATTACAGAGATATTGTGATTATGAGTTAATACATTGTTTACATCATGTGCTGCAAAATATCTTCAATTTAGATCATTAAATTGATTATTGTCATAGATAGTGGATAAGAGGTTAAGTTCTGGGTCTATACTTGACTGCATAAAAAAAGCTGATTGCAGGAAAAACAAGAAAAAAATGTACACAATACTGTACCAAACAAACACAAAAGGGGCTTACAGGGGTACAATGGAGTAAGGGAGTATGGCTAGGCTAGGAAACCTAGGTAATAAATGAGATTAAAGAAAAAACATATAAACATGGACTATACAAAACACAAGATATAGATATACAAAACAAAAATATAAACAAGACTAAGCAATACAAAAAAAAAATTGAGCAAAAATGAAAAATGAGGTAGATTGCTTACAGGTACTCTCAGGTACACTGTAAGTAACAATAGACAGATAATATGTATCAATATAGAAAAGAATGTCACGATACAATAAGATAAGTAATTACATGAACAGATGAAAGACAAATCTGCTGCAAAATAGAAAGTGATTATAGCAAAACACAGCAATATAATAATAATAATAATAATAATAATTTTTATTTAGGCAAAGGTACATACATAAAGAGATTTTACAAAGTTTGTTGGCTTTATAGATAGAGCTAGTACATACAATGCCTAAAGCCACTATTACGCAAAGCGTTTCGGGCAGGAAAAAACACTACTGACTAAAGCTTAAAACTAATGGGTACAAAGAAAAAAATGCGTTGAGTACAAATAAAAATAGAGGTAAAAGAGGGGGGAACATTGTTGAAAAAACAGCACAAATACAATTACAAATTATTACAGAAAATTACATTAAAACAGCGTTGATTTGTAAAACAAAAAAAAAACAAAAAACATACATGGGTTGACAATAGAGAGGTAAGGTAGGTTACAGGGAATTTATTAGGTATAGCTTCGTTTTTAACTTAAACTGGTTGAGAGAGGTACTGTCTTTAACATGGTTGGGAAGGTCATTCCACATCCTGGGCCCCTTGATTTGTAGAGCATTTCTGGTTTGATTAAGTCGTACTCTAGGAATATCAAAACTGTATTTATTTCTGGTGTGGTGCTCATGGGTTCTGTTACAACCTTCTATGAAGCTTTTGAGATCAGGATTGGCATTACAATTTAGCGTTTTGTATATGTATAATACACATGAGTGAATGTGCAGTGACTTAATGTCTAACATATTCAGAGATTTGAGTAGGGGTACCGAGTGATGTCTGGGGCCAGAGTTGGATATTGTCCTAATAGCAGCTTTGTGTTGAGTAATTAGAGGACGTAAGTGATTTTGGGTAGTAGAGCCCCAAGCACAAATACCATAGTTGAGATATGGATAGATAAGGGAGTAATAGAGAGTCACCAGGGCAGGGCGTGGTACATAATATCTGATCTTAGAAAGAATGCCCACAGTTTTTGAAACTTTTTTTGATGTTTAGAATGTGTCCCTGGAAATTCAGCTTGTGGTCAATGAGAATGCCAAGGAATTTGCCATCTAATTTGTTACAAATTTGGGTATTGTTTATTTTGAGATTTATTTGATTAGAGGATTTATTGCCAAACAGAATATAGAAAGTTTTGTCAATGTTAAGGGTGAGTTTGTTGGCAGTTAGCCACAGATGGACTTTATTTAGCTCAGTATTTACTGTGGCATTTAGAGCAAGGGGATCAGGACTGGAGTAAATGAAGGTTGTGTCGTCAGCAAATAGGATTGGTTTGAGGTGTTGGGAGGCATTTGGAAGGTCATTAATGTAGATGAGAAAGAGGAGAGGGCCAAGTATGCTGCCCTGGGGAACACCAATGTTGATGGGTAGGGTGGGCGAAATTGTATTATTCACAGAAACACATTGGAGCCTGTCAGTAAGGTAGGATTTGAGGTATTGTAGGGAGTGTCCTCTGACACCATAATGATGTAATTTAAGAAGAAGGTTTTGGTGGTTGACAGTATCGAAAGCTTTACGCAGGTCCACAAATAACCCAACAGGGAACTCATTTTTATCAAGAGCTGTATGAATTGAGTTAAGCATACTAATAAGTGCATCGTTAGTGCTTTTTTTGGGCCTGAAGCCATATTGGCAAGGGCTAAGTATATTGAGTTTGGCTAGATATGAGTAAAGCTGCTTATAGATTAGTTTTTCAAAAATTTTTGACAAGTTTGGCAGGATTGATATAGGTCTGTAGTTGTTAACATCTGTGAGATCACCACATTTGTGGACAGGCGTTACTCTCGCTTTTTTTAGAATATCTGGAAAGGTTTGGAGTTCAAGTGACTTGTTGAAGAGCAAAGCAATAGCAGGGGCTAAAGTTCTGGAGGCTTTTTTGTAGATTAAAGTTGGTATCTCCTCAAGGGCACCAGACTTGGTTTTAAGGGAAAGGATTATCTCATTGACGTCAATGGAATTAATAGGCTTTAGGTACAGAGACTGGGGATAGTTCCCTGTAAGATAGTCCTTAATGTCAGTACTGGAAGATGGAATATCATTAGCAAGGGATGAACCAATGGAAGAGAAGAACCTATTGAAATCAATAGCAGAATCAGAGGCTGAAAGCTGACCATCGTTATTAGACAGGAGAGTCGGTTTGTTATTTAAAGACTTTTTTGATCCCAATATTTGTGAAATTGTTCTCCATGTTTGTTTAATGTTGCTCTTTATTTGGGTAAATTTATCTTCGTAGTATTTAGTTTTGGCTCGTCTAATTATCTTAGATAGCAATAATGAGTAATTCTTTGAGAATTCTTTGGAGACAATCCCTAACCTATACTTTTTCTCAAGGTCATGTTTTTTATTAATAGATTTAAGTATTCCCTTTGTAAGCCAGGGATTGTTAAGCCTTTTGGTTGTGACTTGTTTTGTAAGCATAGGACAGTGGGTATTATAAAGGCTAAGAGTTATTTGAAGAAAAGATTGAACTGCTAGGTTGATGTCCTCTATGTTACCTAACTCGGACTCCCAGTTGACATTATCAGTAGCAGTTATAAAATTGTCTATAGCAGTTTCATTGTGTAGTCTAAAACGTATCTCTCTTGACTCAAGAGGTGGTTTGCTAATGTTAGTTAAGAGAAATGTGGGGTAATGGTCTGTAGTGCTATCGGT
Source organism: Procambarus clarkii (assembly GCF_040958095.1). NCBI lineage: Eukaryota > Metazoa > Arthropoda > Malacostraca > Decapoda > Cambaridae > Procambarus > Procambarus clarkii. The sequence continues at coordinate 45,760,210 of NC_091161.1, forward strand.
GATTATACCTGAAGTAAGCGGAGAGGTTATATTTGTCCAGATGTGATCAAGAGTCGTGGCAGTGCTATCAGTGATTCTAGTAGGTCTAGTGATTAAGGGTATGAGGAAGCAGGAATTCATACAGTTGAGGAAGCTAACAGCAGTAGGGTGTTCTGGCTCGCAGAGGTCAATATTAAAGTCCCCTGCAATAATTAGGTGGTTTTTGTTCAGTCTGTTATCAAGTATTAGATTTCTAAGGTTTGAGTTGAATTCGGACACATCAGTGTTAGGAATTCTATAAACTGCACCCACAGACAGGATAGACTCGGCACCCTTGACTCTGAAGCTGGCGAAGATATACTCCCCATAGCAGTCTCTAGTTCTAATTTCTTTTAAGCATGTTAGTTCTTGTTCTAAGCATGTTAGTTCTTAGTTGTTATAATAATATAACAATACAATAAGAGCTTACAAAGTATTGAGTCTGCTAAATTAGAGAATAATTATGGCAAGACACAACAATAAATGCAAGTAAACAAAGAATTGAAACAATTAGAGGTAGAATTAAGGTCACTAGATAGCCATGGAGGATACCCAAGTTTGGTGGAGAGAACAAAAAATCAGTAGAGACTGTCAAGATGAATATATAAGAAAATTTGACAAATGATAATTGTAAAGTAAAATAATCTTAAAGATAATAAATTTTATGAAGCTTAGTTTTAACTTAAAATTAGTATGAACTTAATTAAAAGAACAAAAATGAGATCAATAATTGATTTCAATAAGTGACATAGATCAATACAAATAAATTTAAAATATAAATGGAATAGGGTAAGATTAGATTTAAGAGTAAAATTTTACAATGAAACTGAGGTAGATGCTTGCATAAGTGCATGGAGACTTGATGGATTATTTAGGAAATTATATGAATAAGAGAACATTAGGTAAATGGTAAGGCAGAGACAGCACCTTAGACAAAGTTAGATTAAGTTAGGTTAGGCTCAGGCACTGAAAGAGTTATTTTAAGTACTGGCATTGGTCGGGTTCAGGTTTTCAGATATACCACAATCACTTAAGAAGGCCAGGAGTTGTTGGTCACATTTTATTTCATATCTTTTTCCTGTACCTTCTTTCTTCGCAAAAATCGTACCATTCCTAGTGTAGCACTGCTTGATAAGACCAGGTTTTTGTTTGCGAATTTGGCGCAGCCTGTAGAGGAGGGATCCACGCTGCTTTGTAAGACACTCATTTATATAGAGGTTGGTTTTTTGCTTAGCAGCTGTTTGTATGAGGTCAAACTTCGCAGAGGGATTTGCAAGTTTGATGAGCATTCTCCTGTTACGGGGATTGTTTTTATCTATCCTAATAGCCGATTTGATTTGAACATTGACACTGATCTTTGAATTAATTAGGGTGTTGGCTATGTTACAGCAATCCTCACCTTGTTGTTCATCAGGTAGATCAGTAGAGCTAATTATCAGGGAGTCATGAAGTTGTTGTTGCTCTTGGTCATCTTCGGAAGCCGCCTGATGAGTCTGAAGGAGATTGATCTGTTTTTCCAGCTTTTGAAGGAGGTCACTTTGAGTACACATACTTAAGTACTTACACATTTCATTATGCAACTTTAATAAAGTTGTCCATCAGCATTTTGTGGTGTTCAGCTACCCTTATCTTCTGTATGTTCCTCACATTACCAGTATACACAAACATTGACATGCAGGGATATAGACTCTCAGGTAAGTTAGTAATTTAAATGCACAGTAGCAGTCCTAGGCGTTCAATCCCCGACCGCCGTCCAAGTGGTTTGGCACCATTCCTCCCCATCCCATCCCAAATCCTTATCCTGATCCCTTCCCAGTGTTAAATAGTTGTAATGAACAGGCACTATATATATCAGATTCAGATTCAGATTCAGATGTTTATTCAGGTAAGGTATATACATACAAGTGATGTTACATTAATGGATTTATATATAGATAGAGCTAGTACATACAATGCCTAAAGCCACTATTACGCAATGCGTTTCGGGCAAGAAAACATTAATATCTAGAACTTAATACTAATTGAGCATAAAGAATAAAAGATGTTGAGAACAAATACAAATAAAGATAAAAAAAAAGGGGGAACATGACTGAAAAAGCAGCACAAATACAATAGGTTGACAAACAGTGTTGATTAAAAAAAAAAAAAAAAAAAGAAAATAGCAGACATGGGTTGACAATAGAGGAGTGAGGTAGATTACAGGGAATTTATTAGGTAGTGTTTAGTTTTTATCTTAAACTGGTTGAGAGAGGTACAGTCTTTAACATGGTTGGGAAGGTCATTCCACATTCTGGGCCCCTTGATTTGCAGAGCATTTCTAGTTTGATTAAGACGTACTCTAGGAATATCAAAACTGTATTTATTTCTGGTGTGGTGCTCATGGGTTCTGTTACAACCTTCTATGAAGCTTTTAAGATCAGGATTGGCATTATAGTTTAGCGTTTTATATATGTATAATACACATGAGAGAATGTGCAGTGACTTAATATCTAACATATTAAGAGATTTGAGTAGGGGTACCGAGTGATGTCTGGGGCCAGAGTTGGATATTGTTCTAATAGCGGCTTTGTGTTGGGTAATTAGAGGACGTAAGTGATTTTGGGTAGTAGAACCCCAAGCACAAATACCATAGTTGAGATAAGGATAGATAAGGGAGTAATAGAGAGTCACCAGGGCAGGGCGTGGTACATAATATCTGATCTTAGAAAGAATGCCCACAGTTTTTGAAACTTTTTTTGATATATTTAGAATGTGTCCCTGGAAATTCAGCTTGTGGTCAATGAGAATGCCAAGGAATTTGCCATCTAATTTGTTACAAATTTGGGTATTGTTTATTTTGAGATTTATAAGACTAGAGGATTTATTGCCAAACAGAATATAGAAGGTTTTGTCAATGTTAAGGGTGAGTTTGTTGGCAGTTAGCCAAAGATGGACTTTATTTAGCTCAGTATTTACTGTGGCATTTAGAGCAAGAGGGTCAGGACTGGAGTAAATGAAGGTTGTGTCGTCAGCAAATAGAATTGGTTTGAGGTGTTGGGAGGCATTTGGAAGGTCATTAATGTAGATGAGAAAGAGGAGAGGGCCAAGTATGCTGCCCTGAGGAACACCAATGTTGATGGGTAGGGTGGGAGAAATTGTATTATTCACAGAAACATATTGGAGCCTGTCAGTAAGGTAGGACTCGAGGTATTGTAGGGAGTGTCCTCTGACTCCATAATGATGTAATTTAAGAAGAAGGTTATGGTGGTTGACAGTATCAAACGCTTTACGCAGGTCCACAAATAACCCAACAGGGAACTCCTTTTTATCAAGAGCTGTATGAATCGAGTTAAGCATGCTAATAAGTGCATCGTTAGTGCTTTTTTTGGGTCTGAAGCCATATTGGCAAGGGCTAAGTATATTGAGTTTGGCTAGATATGAGTAAAGCTGCTTGTATATAAGTTTTTCAAAAATTTTTGACAAGTTTGGCAGGATTGATATAGGTCTGTAGTTGTTAACATCTGTGGGGTCACCACATTTGTGGACAGGCGTTACTCTCGCTTTTTTTAGAATATCTGGAAAGGTTTGGAGTTCAAGTGACTTGTTGAAGAGCAAAGCAATAGCAGGGGCTAAAGATCTGGAGGCTTTTTTGTAAATTAAAGTTGGTATCTCCTCAAGGGCACCAGACTTGGTTTTAAGGGAAAGGATTATCTCATTGACGTCAGTGGAGTTAATAGGCTTTAGGTACAGAGACTGTGGATAGTTACCTGTAAGATAGTCCTTAATGTCAGTACTGGAAGATGGAATATCATTTGCAAGGGATGAACCAATGGAAGAGAAGAACCTATTAAACTCAATAGCAGAATCAGAGGCTGAAAGCTGACCATCGTTATTAGACAGGAGAGTCGGTTTGTTATTTAAAGATTTCTTTGATCCCAATATTTGTGAAATTGTGCTCCAAGTTTGTTTAATGTTGCTCTTTATTTGAGTAAATTTATCTTCGTAGTAATTAGTTTTGGCTCGTCTAATTATCTTAGATAGCAATAATGAGTAATTCTTTGAGAATTCTTTGGAGACAATTCCTAACCTATACTTCTTCTCAAGGTCGTGTTTTTTGTTAATGGATTTCAGTATTCCCTTTGTAAGCCAAGGATTGTTAAGCCTTTTGTTTGTGACTTGTTTTGTAAGCCTAGGACAGTGGGTGTTATAAAGGCTAAGAGTTGTTTGTAGAAAGGATTGCACTGCTAGGTTGATGTCCCCTATGTTACCTAACTCGGACTCCCAGTTGACATTATCAGCAGCAGTTATAAAATTGTTTATAGCAGTTTCATTGTGCAGCCTAAAGCTTAACTCCCTTGTTTCTAGAGGTGGTTTGCTAATGTTAGTTAAAAGAAATGTGGGGTAGTGGTCTGTAGTGCTATCGGTGATAATACCTGAAGTAAGCGGAGAGGTTATGTTGGTCCAGATGTGATCTAGAGTCGTGGCAGTGCTATCAGTGATTCTAGTAGGTCTAGTGATTAAGGGTATGAGGAGGCAGGAATTCATACAGTTGAGGAAGCTAACAGCAGTAGGGTGTTCTGGCTCGCAGAGGTCAATATTAAAGTCCCCTGCGATAATTAGGTGGTTTTTGTTCAGTCTGTTATCAAGTATTAGATTTCTAAGGTTTGAGTTGAATCCAGACACATCAGTGTTGGGAATTCTATAGACTGCACCCACAGACAGGACAGACTCGGCACCCTTGACTCTGAAGCTGGCGAAGATATACTCCCCATAGCAGTCTCTAGTTCTAATTTCTTTTAAGCATGTTAGTTCTTGGTGGTAGTAAAGAGCAGTGCCACCACCTCTCTGAAGTTGACGACAGTTGTGAATTGCTGAGTAGTTAGGCATGTTAAAGAGTTGAGTAGTATCCTCTTTCAACCATGTTTCAGTAAGTATAATAAAAGAGAATTTGTTGCCAATAGTTTCAATCAAGGCACTAACATCATCGAAGTGTTTACCTAGGGATCTAACGTTCAAATTGATTACAGAGATATTGTGATTATGAGTTAATACATTGTTTACATCATGTGCTGCAAAATATCTGCAATTTAGATCATTAAAGTGATTATTGTCATAGATAGTGGATAAGAGGTTAAGTTCAGGGTCTATACTTGACTGCATAAAAAAAGCTGATTGTAGAATCAGAAATAAGTAGAAAAAAGCTATAAAATAGGGAAAAATATATACACAATACTGTACAAAACAAACACAAAAGGGGCTTACAGGGGTACAATGGAGTAAGGGAGTATGGCTAGGCTAGGCAACCTAGGCAATTAATGAGATTAAAGAAAAAACATGTAAACATGGACTATACAAAACACAAGATATGGAAATACAAAACAAAAAATATAAGCAAGACTAAGCAATAAAAAAAAAAAAAAACAAAAAAACAAATTGAGCAAAAATGAGGTAGATTGCTTACGAGTACTCACAGGTACACTGTAAGTAACAATTTGCAATTTGAGATGCAGGCAAAGCCAGGGGTACAATGGAGTAAGGGAGCATGGTGAGGCTAGGCAACCTAGGTAATAAATGAAATCAAAGAAATGTTGAATAATAAACATAGGCAAATTTAAGCTAATGATTAATAACTATAGATAGTTCAGTAATGACTGTATAATTAAAAAGACCTGAAGAACTACTTAATAACTCAATTAAATAATTTCGGTAAATGACTAGGTAAGAGTAAGTTAAAAATTAAGTCAGAAAATGAACCAAGGAGACTTAGGATACCTAGCCCCACTAGTTGACAGGGGGTTAATTAAGTTAATTCATTGGGAGTGATAAGGTGAGACAAACCACATTGGGAGAGGAAAGTGTTGAGGTTTTCTTCTCTAGTAATAGTAAACATTTTGCCCTCTGCGGTTTTTCTCACCTTTATCAGACCATCTCTAACGAAGTACTGATGAATAGCATCTGGGTTTTGTTGCCGGATTTGACGCAGGCGGTAGAGGATTTGCTGTCTGTTCCTGGTCAAGCACTCGTTGATGTATAATCCCTTCCGTAGGGATGCAGCTGTCCGGACTAGATTGGATTTCGTGAACTGGGAAGACAGCTTCAGGCGAATTTTCCGTTGATTTAGACCTGATGGATTCTTTTTGCCTACTCTGTAGGCAGCAATAACGTCAGTTTTGTTTAGATTGAGCTGCAGTTTGTTTTTTAAGAGATCCTGAGCTATTTCGAAACAATTTTCACCTTCATGTTCCACAGGTATATCTTGGGACGACACGATAACAGAGTCTAGCAGCTTTTGCTGGTCTTGTTCCTCCTGGGAGACGGGAGACGGAGACGGAACGTATATATATATATATATATATATATATATAATATATATATATATATATATATATATATATATATATATATATATATATATATATATATATAAATATATATATATATATATATATATATATATATATATATATATATATATATATATATATATATATATTATTAAATATGACCGAAAAAGTAAGATTAATAATTATAACACGAATTTTCTCAATCTTTCGTACATTTCTTTTCACTGTTGGAGGTAAATCAAAAATCAATTCTCCAAAATTCATTTTTATTTCTAGTCTGACGCGACACGAGCGCGTTTCGTAAAACTTATTACATTTTCAAAGACTTTAGTTTACAAATACGCAACTGAATAGAACTTACGCATCTCCGATTTTTATATCTACATTTGAGTGAGGTGGAAGGGGTGATGTGGCATTAATCAACACAAGACAGAACAAGAGTTGGCATTAATAGGGTATTAATTTCATCAACACAAGACAGAACAAGGGGTGGCATTAATAGGGTATTAATTTCATCAACACAAGACAGAACACGAAACAATGGGTATTGAATAGAAGTGTTTGTAGAAAGCCTATTGGTCCATATTTCTTGATGCTTCTATATTGGAGCGGAGTCTTGAGGTGGGTAGAATATAGTTGTGCAATATTTGGCTGTTGAATGCTGGTGTTGACTTCTTGATGTGTAGTGCCTCGCAAACGTCAAGCCGCCTGCTATCGCTGTATCTATCGATGATTTCTGTGTTGTTTACTAGGATTTCTCTGGCGATGGTTTGGTTGTGGGAAGAGATTATATGTTCCTTAATGGAGCCCTGTTGCTTATGCATCGTTAAACGCCTAGAAAGAGATGTTGTTGTCTTGCCTATATACTGGGTTTTTTGGAGCTTACAGTCCCCAAGAGGGCATTTGAAGGCATAGACGACGTTAGTCTCTTTTAAAGCGTTCTGTTTTGTGTCTGGAGAGTTTCTCATGAGTAGGCTGGCCGTTTTTCTGGTTTTATAGTAAATCGTCAGTTGTATCCTCTGATTTTTGTCTGTAGGGATAACGTTTCTATTAACAATATCTTTCAGGACCCTTTCCTCCATTTTATGAGCTGTGGAAAAGAAGTTCCTGTAAAATAGTCTAATAGGGGGTATAGGTGTTGTGTTAGTTGTCTCTTCAGAGGTTGCATGGCTTTTCACTTTCCTTCTTATGATGTCTTCGACGAAACCATTGGAGAAGCCGTTGTTGACTAGGACCTGCCTTACCCTACAGAGTTCTTCGTCGACTTGCTTCCATTCTGAGCTGTGGCTGAGAGCACGGTCGACATATGCGTTAACAACACTCCTCTTGTACCTGTCTGGGCAGTCGCTGTTGGCATTTAGGCACATTCCAATGTTCGTTTCCTTAGTGTAGACTGCAGTGTGGAAACCTCCGCTCTTTTCCATGACTGTAACATCTAGAAAGGGCAGCTTCCCATCCTTTTCCATCTCGTAAGTGAAACGCAGCACGGAACTCTGCTCAAATGCCTCCTTTAGCTCCTGCAGATGTCTGACATCAGGTACCTGTGTAAAAATGTCGTCAACATACCTGCAGTATATGGCCGGTTTCAAGTTCATGTCGACTAAGACTTTTTGCTCGATGGTACCCATGTAGAAGTTTGCAAACAGGACACCTAGGGGTGAACCCATGGCGACCCCATCTACTTGCTTATACATGTGCCCATCCGGGCTCAAGAAGGGTACCTCTTTAGTACAAGCTTGGAGTAGTTTCCTCAGAATATTTTCTGGTATGTCAAGAGGAGTACAGGCTGGATCACGATACACTCTGTCGGCTATCATTCCGATTGTCTCGTCCACAGGTACGTTGGTAAACAGCGATTCTACGTCCAACGAGGCTCTTATCCCTGTGGCCCGTGTGCCCCGCAGTAAGTCAACCAAATTCCTTTGGAGACTTCAGGCTGAAGGCGCAAGGAACATAAGGAGTCAGCAGGCCGTTGAGTCGCTTCGCCAGTCTGTACGTGGGTGTGGGTATCTGGCTAATGATTGGCCGAAGTGGGTTTCCAGGCTTGTGTGTCTTGACATTTCCATACGCATATCCAGGTTTATATTCCCCAATGATCTTTGGCAGGTGGAGTCCGGATTTCTTGGCGTTCACAGTTTCGATCAGTTTGTTGACCTTTGCTTTTAATTCGGCTGTAGTGTCCTTCGTTACCCTTTGGAACTTAGTTTGGTCAGAGAGTATGATGTTCATTTTCGCCAGATATTCGTCTTTTTTTAAGAATGACATATATTGGCGACTTGTCACCTCTCCTGACAACTATCTCCTTGTTCTCACGAAGGCTTTTAGCTGCCGCTTTAAGCTCGGGGGACAGTATGGTGCTTCTGTAATTGCCTCGATTCTTTCCTCCTTCTGCAATAAGTTCTGCTTGTAAGGTATCTTTGGTAGTGACCTTCTTTTGTGTCTCGAGGTCGAATATGTCGTCCAACAGAATTTCCAACTCTACTTTCCGGGCCATCTCACTCGGTCTGGACATAACATGACAGTTTATGCCCAGATTTAGGAGAGTGACTTGGTCCTCAGTGAGGTTAATTCCTGCAAGGTTCAGGAAGCCATCTCTTGGTCGTGGAATTGCCATAGGTCCTCTATATAATGTTGTTAGTTTCTTGATAATCCTTGTTTCAGTGCTGAGGTAATGTTGGTCTGTGAGGATGTCGAGGTGTTGTTCAATGCGGGTACGGATACTTTCGTCGATGTTGCTATTTCTCCACTCGTTTGTAGCATGAAGTAGTTGCGTTTTGTTGTCTTTGATTTCATTCTCTGCCTTGTATATCTGATCACGAATCAGATCCTGGCGATATTTTATCGTGAAGGCTTGATTCCTTGCTGCTGGGTCGTGCGCTTTAATATTAGTATATTTTGGTAGCAGTCTTTCCTGTAGACATATATTATTAAATATGACCGAAAAAGTAAGATTAATAATTCTAACACTAATTTTCTCAATCTTTCGTACATTTCTTTTCACTGTTGAAGGTAAATCAAAAATCAATTCTCCAAAATTCATTTTCAAAATTCAATTCCACGACCAAGAGATGGCTTCCTGAACCTTGCAGGAATTAACCTCACTGAGGACCAAGTCACTCTCCTAAATCTGGGCATAAACTGTCATGTTATGTCCAGACCGAGTGAGATGGCCCGGAAAGTAGAGTTGGAAATTCTGTTGGACGACATATTCGACCTCGAGACACAAAAGAAGGTCACTACCAAAGATACCTTACAAGCAGAACTTATTGCAGAAGGAGGAAAGAATCGAGGCAATTACAGAAGCACCATACTGTCCCCCGAGCTTAAAGCGGCAGCTAAAAGCCTTCGTGAGAACAAGGAGATAGTTGTCAGGAGAGGTGACAAGTCGCCAATATATGTCATTCTTAAAAAAGACGAATATCTGGCGAAAATGAACATCATACTCTCTGACCAAACTAAGTTCCAAAGGGTAACGAAGGACACTACAGCCGAATTAAAAGCAAAGGTCAACAAACTGATCGAAACTGTGAACGCCAAGAAATCCGGACTCCACCTGCCAAAGATCATTGGGGAATATAAACCTGGATATGCGTATGGAAATGTCAAGACACACAAGCCTGGAAACCCACTTCGGCCAATCATTAGCCAGATACCCACACCCACGTACAGACTGGCGAAGCGACTCAACGGCCTGCTGACTCCTTATGTTCCTTGCGCCCTCAGCCTGAAGTCTCCAAAGGAATTTGTTGACTTACTGCGGGGCACACGGGCCACAGGGATAAGAGCCTCGTTGGACGTAGAATCGCTGTTTACCAACGTACCTGTGGACGAGACAATCGGAATGATAGCCGACAGAGTGTATCGTGATCCAGCCTGTACTCCTCTTGACATACCAGAAAATATTCTGAGGAAACTACTCCAAGCTTGTACTAAAGAGGCACCCATCTTGAGCCCGGATGGGCACATGTATAAGCAAGTAGATGGGGTCGCCATGGGTTCACCCCTAGGTGTCCTGTTTGCAAACTTCTACATGGGTACCATCGAGCAAAAAGTCTTAGTCGACATGAACTTGAAACCGGCCATATACTGCAGGTATGTTGACGACATTTTTACACAGGTACCTGATGTTAGACATCTGCAGGAGCTAAAGGAGGCATTTGAGCAGAGTTCCGTGCTGCGTTTCACTTACGAGATGGAAAAGGATGGGAAGCTGCCCTTTCTAGATGTAAAAGTCATGGAAAAGAGCGGAGGTTTCCACACTGCAGTCTACACTAAGGAAACGAACATAGGAATGTGCCTAAATGCCAACAGCGACTGCCCAGACAGGTACAAGAGGAGTGTTGTTAACGCATATGTCGACCGTGCTCTCAGCCACAGCTCAGAATGGAAGCAAGTCGACGAAGAACTATGTAGGGTAAGGCAGGTCCTAGTCAACAACGGCTTCTCCAATGGTTTCGTCGAAGACATCATAAGAAGGAAAGTGAAAAGCCATGCAACCTCTGTAGAGACAACTAACACAACACCTATACCCCCTATTAGACTATTTTACAGGAACTTCTTTTCCACAGCTCATAAAATGGAGGAAAGGGTCCTGAAAGATATTGTTAATAGAAACGTTATCCCTACAGACAAAAATCAGAGGATACAACTGACGATTTACTATAAAACCAGAAAAACGGCCAGCCTACTCATGAGAAACTCTCCAGACACAAAACAGAACGCTTTAAAAGAGACTAACGTCGTCTATGCCTTCAAATGCCCTCTTGGGGACTGTAAGCTCCAAAAAACCCAGTATATAGGCAAGACAACAACATCTCTTTCTAGGCGTTTAACGATGCATAAGCAACAGGGCTCCATTAAGGAACATATAATCTCTTCCCACAACCAAACCATCGCCAGAGAAATCCTAGTAAACAACACAGAAATCATCGATAGATACAGCGATAGCAGGCGGCTTGACGTTTGCGAGGCACTACACATCAAGAAGTCAACACCAGCAATCAACAGCCAAATATTGCACAACTATATTCTACCCACCTCAAGACTCCGCTCCAATATAGAAGCATCAAGAAATATAGACCAATAGGCTTTCTACAAACACTTCTATTCAATACCCATTGTTTCGTGTTCTGTCTTGTGTTGATGAAATTAATACCCTATTAATGCCACCCCTTGTTCTGTCTTGTGTTGATGAAATTAATACCCCATTAATGCCAACTCTTGTTCTGTCTTGTGTTGATTAATGCCACATCACCCCTTCCACCTCACTCAAATGTAGATATAAAATCGGAGATGCGTAAGTTCTATTCAGTTGTGTATTTGTAAACTAAAGTCTTTGAAAATGTAATAAGTTTTACGAAACGCGCTCGTGTCGCGTCAGACTAGAAATAAAAATGAATTTTGGAGAATTGATTTTTGATTTACCTCCAACAGTGAAAAGAAATGTACGAAAGATTGAGAAAATTCGTGTTAGAATTATTAATCTTACTTTTTCGGTCATATTTAATAATATATGTCTACAGGAAAGACTGCTACCAAAATATACTAATATATATATATATATATATATATATTATATATATAATATATATATATATATATATATATATATATATATATATATATAATATATATATATATATATATATATATATATATATATATATATATATATAATTATACCAGTATAATCTAATAATATATACTGGTCAAATAAAATAATTAGACCAGTTAATAATCTCACTCGTTGTGTTTGGATATATTAGCTTGATAAAACTGACTGTTCATTGTTGAGAAATGTGTTAACAAACAATATATCTGACTTTATCAAGACTGTAGCTTGCTTAGCAAAAGGAACTTTTTATAAATTTGGGTTCAGTTTAACTACCGCTCAATGGATGAGTAATTGGGGCATAATGAAGGAACTAATTAAGCTGATAAAATGAAAGATGGGAAAACAACATTAGAGAGATAAACTCGAGAGACGTTAACCCGAAAATTATTTGAGGAGCAAGACAGACTGCGGGTCAGGCAATTTGTCTTCATGCTATCGTGATGGGGGATCAGCCATTATACGTGTTAATGACTCTTATAATATAATAATAATAATTTTTATTTAGGTAAAGGTACATACATAAAGAGATTTTACAAAGTTTGTTGGCTTTATAGATAGAGCTAGTACATACAATGCCTAAAGTTTATTACGCAAAGCATTTCGGGCAGGAAAAAACACTAATGACTAAAGCTTAAAACTAATGGGTAAAAAGAATAAAATGTGTTGAGTACAAATAAAAATAGAGGTAAAAGAGGGGAAACATTGTTGAAAAACAGCACAAATACAATTACAAATTATTACAGAAAATTACATTCAAACAGCGTTGATTTGAAAAACAAAAACAAAAAACAAAAAACATACATGTGTTGACAACAGAGGGGCAAGGTAGGTTACAGGGAATTTATTAGGTATAGCTTCGTTTTTAACTTAAACTGGTTGAGAGAGGTACAGTCTTTAACATGGTTGGGAAGGTCATTCCACATTCTGGCCCCTTGATTTGTAGAGCATTTCTGGTTTGATTAAGTCGTACTCTAGGAATATCAAAACTGTATTTATTTCTGGTGTGGTGCTCATGGGTTCTGTTACAACCTTCTATGAAGCTTTTGAGATCAGGATTGGCATTATAGTTTAGCGTTTTATATATGTATAATACACATGAGAGAATGTGCAGTGACTTAATGTCTAACATATTCAGAGATTTGAGTAGGGGTACCGAGTGATGTCTGGGGCCAGAATTGGATATTGTCCTAATAGCAGCTTTGTGTTGAGTAATTAGAGGACGTAAGTGATTTTGGGTAGTAGAGCCCCAAGCACAAATACCATAGTTGAGATATGGATAGATAAGGGAGTAATAGAGAGTCACCAGGGCAGGGCGTGGTACATAATATCTGATCTTAGAAAGAATGCCCACAGTTTTTGAAACTTTTTTTGATATGTTTAGAATGTGTCCCTGGAAATTCAGCTTGTGGTCAATGAGAATGCCAAGGAATTTGCCATCTAATTTGTTACAAATTTGGGTATTGTTTATTTTGAGATTTATTTGATTAGAGGATTTATTGCCAAACAGAATATAGAAAGTTTTGTCAATGTTAAGGGTGAGTTTGTTGGCAGTTAGCCACATATGGACTTTATTTAGCTCAGTATTTACTGTGGCATTTAGAGCAAGGGGATCAGGACTGGAGTAAATGAAGGTTGTGTCGTCAGCAAATAGAATTGGTTTGAGGTGTTGGGAGGCATTTGGAAGGTCATTAATGTAGATGAGAAAGAGGAGAGGGCCAAGTATGCTGCCCTGGGGAACACCAATGTTGATGGGTAGGGTCGGAGAAATTGTATTATTCACAGAAACTCATTGGAGCCTGTCAGTAAGGTAGGATTTGAGGTATTGTAGGGAGTGTCCTCTGACACCATAATGATGTAATTTAAGAAGAAGGTTTTGGTGGTTGACAGTATCGAAAGCTTTACGCAGGTCCACAAATAACCCAACAGGGAACTCATTTTTATCAAGAGCTGTATGAATCGAGTTAAGCATACTAATAAGTGCATCGTTAGTGCTTTTTTTGGGCCTGAAGCCATATTGGCAAGGGCTAAGTATATTTAGTTTGGCTAGATATGAGTAAAGCTGCTTATAGATTAGTTTTTCAAACATTTTTGACAAGTTTGGCAGGATTGATATAGGTCTGTAGTTGTTAACATCTGTGAGATCACCACATTTGTGGACAGGCGTTACTCTCGCTTTTTTTAGAATATCTGGAAAGGTTTGGAGTTCAAGTGACTTGTTGAAGAGCAAAGCAATAGCAGGGGCTAAAGATCTGGAGGCTTTTTTGTAGATTAAAGTTGGTATCTCCTCAAGGTCACCAGACTTGGTTTTAAGGGAAAGGATTATCTCATTGACGTCAGTGGAATTAATAGGCTTTAGGTACAGAGACTGGGGATAGTTCCCTGTAAGATAGTCCTTAATGTCAGTACTGGAAGATGGAATATCATTAGCAAGGGATGAACCAATGGAAGAGAAGAACCTATTGAACTCAATAGCAGAATCAGAGGCTGAAAGCTGACCATCGTTATTAGACAGGAGAGTCGGTTTGTTATTTAAAGGCTTCTTTGATTCAATATTTGTGAAATTGTTCTCCAAGTTTGTTTAATGTTGCTCTTTATTTGGGTAAATTTATCTTCGTAGTATTTAGTTTTGGCTCGTCTAGTTATCTTAGATAGCAATAATGAGTAATTCTTTGAGAATTCTTTGGAGACAATTCCTAACCTATACTTCTTCTCAAGGTCATGTTTTTTATTAATAGATTTAAGTATTCCCTTTGTAAGCCAGGGATTGTTAAGCCTTTTGGTTGTGACTTGTTTTGTAAGCATAGGACAGTGGGTATTATAAAGGCTAAGAGTTTTTTGAAGAAAAGATTGAACTGCTAGGTTGATGTCCTCTATGTTACCTAACTCGGACTCCCAGTTGACATTATCAGTAGCAGTTATAAAATTGTCTATAGCAGTTTCATTGTGTAGTCTAAAACGTATCTCTCTTGACTCAAGAGGTGGTTTGCTAATCTTGTAGGTGAGGTGGTCTTGTATAGTTGTGTAGTTAAGGACAACAGGGTAAAGGGGTAATGGGCATTGTGGTTGATTGTTCTACCTGGGAATCCTCCACTGTTTTATATCTTATGTATATATGTATGTATGTATGTATGTATGTATGTATGTATGTATGTATGTATGTATGTATGTATGTATGTATGTATGTATGTATGTATGTATGTATGTATGTATGTATGTATGTATGTATGTATGTATGTATGTATGTATGTATGTATGTACTAACCTAGTTGTGGTAGCGGGGGTTGAACTTTGGCTCTTTGGTCCCGCCTCTCAACCGTCAATCAACTGACGTACAGATTTCTGAGCCTACTGGGCTCTGTCATATCTACATTTGAACCTGTGTATGGAGTCAGCCTCCACCACATTACTGCCTAATGCATTCCATTTATTAACTACTCTGACACTGAAAAGTTCTTTCTATAATCTCTCTGGCTCATTTGGGTACTCAGCTTCCACCTGTGTCCCCTTGTGCGTGTACCACATGCGTTAAATAAATGTATGTATGTATGTATGTATGTATGTATGTATGTATGTATGTATGTATGTATGTATGTATGTATGTATGTATGTATGTATGTATGTATGTATGTATGTATGCATGTATGTATGTATGAATGTATGTAAGGTGAGAAAGAGATGAAGACTGAGACAGAGAGAAATAGATATAGACAGAGTCAGGGAGAGAATGTTAGACACAGAGACGGATAGATAAGGATATGCAAAGTCAGTGAGAGAATGACAGAGATAGAGCGAGGAAAGAGACAGAGAGATAGGCTGACACAGAGAATGGCAGAAACGAGGAGAGGCAAAGACAGAGGGACAGGGACAGACGGACAGGGCCAGAGGAGGGACGGGGAACAGAGGGGGTCAGTGGGACAGAGAGGGAGACAGGGACAGAGAAGGGGACAGGGACAGAGACAGAGGGACAGAGACAGAGGGATAGGGTCAGAGAGGGGACCGGGGGACAGAGGAGAGGGGGAGCAGGAGACCAAGAGAGAGGGGACAGAGGAGAGACGGGGGATAGAAAGAGTGGGCAGGGGGACAGAGGGAGGGACAGGGACAGACAGAGAAAGACAGGAACAGGGGGGCAGAAAGGGCGGACAGGGGGACAGAGAGATGGACAGGGGGCAGAGATAGGGACAGGGGAACAGAGACAGGGACAAGGGGACAGAGATGGATAGGGGGACTGGAGGAAAGGGAGGGGGACAGATAAAGGACAGCGGTCAGAAAGAGTGGGCAGAGGGACAGAGAGGTACAGGGGACAGAGAGAAGGACAGGGGGACAGAGATGGACAGGGGGACAGAGGAACAGGAGGACAGAGAGTGACAGGGGGACAGAGAGAGGAACAGGAGGACAGAGAGGAACAGGGGGACAGAGAGAGGGACAATGGGATAGAGAGGGACAGGGGGACAGAGAGAGGAACAGGAGGACAGAGAGGAACAGGGGGACAGAGAGAGGGACAATGGGATAGAGAGGGACAGGGGGACAGAGAGATGGAAAAGGGGGGATAGGGGGACAGGGGACAGAGAGGGGGACAGGGGGAAAGGGATCGGGGACAGAGGACAGAAAATGTGGGCAAGGGGACAAAGTGAGGGACAGGGGGACAAAGATGGACAGGGGGACAAAGATGGACAGAAGGACAGGAGGAAAGGGGGGAGATGTATTAGGGAGAATGTTTGCGAGAGATGGAGAAGGGGTATTTAGAACGGTAAGTTAGAGAAGGGGCAACTAAGGCGCATGATTGAAAAGCAAATGAGCATCATTGCAATAGCAGGAGCCACGCACATCTTCAGCCTGCGTTGTTGAGACATTGTCAATTAAGCGGTGTCCAATAACAGTATCTTTGGTATTTAAGCGATACCTTAAAAAATACTGGAAATATTCAAAGATATTAATCCAGATA